>NC_041046.1:4536365-4799120 GCF_900634775.1 Gouania willdenowi
AGTCTTTTTTGTGTATATCTGTTGTTATTTTTTGTAGTTGTTGTGGTAATTTTGTTTATTAATGTGGCCCTTTTGTGTGTTTTTGGAATCAATATTTAGTCATTCGGTGTATTTATCTGTCACTGTGTGTGTTATTGGAGTCATTTTGTGTGTGTTTTTGTCATATGTGTTTCTGAAGTCATTTTATTGTCATTGTGTGTGTTTTAGGGAAATATTTTGTATATTTGCATATTGTCATTTTATTTATTTTTCTGTCATTGTATGTTTTAGGAATCATTTGTTGTTGTTTTATGAGTTATTTTGTGCATTAGTGTTGCTCTAAATGGAAACATCTGAATTTAGAAAAAAAAGCTTTGTCTTTCATGAGGAGGTTTTCCAGACGTTTCTATATTAAGTATATTGCAAAAGATAAATGGAAACACGTTTTATTCAATTACACGTCACAGGACGTGACGTACCTGGTCACATGACCACTTGTCTCTGGTACCTGTGGACAGATATTTATTATCATTAGATTTAATAATGATTAGTGCCACATTAGACGTGAAACAACCTTTTGAGTGTTCAGGCTCCTAAACAACCTTCAATGGAAACACCTTCAAAGAACAATTACACTTTGTCAACATTTAGAAATATCTCTTTTATTTTGTGATAATCTATAATGGAAACCCAGCTTCTCTCTCTCTCTCTCTCTCTTATACATGTATAATGTATAAGTATTTGTTTAACTGCATTAATGTTCAGAATACTAGTCTATCACTATCTGTCAATGAACTCAGAGATTAAAATTAGCCTTAGGCTATGCTAACACGCATACAGTATTTACTAAATATTCATCAATATTTATTTTTAAAAATTAATAATAAGCACATATTATTCTGGTTTTTAAGCTCTGGTTTGGATCAGTTTTCTATTTGATGATAAAAATTGGTTCAAATATGTTTAATCCATTTCACAGCCTTGATGCTACAAATCCTATTTAAACGTATAATTTACCACTGAAAAAACACATTTATTTTCAACTGAATCATTTTGAGGGGCTTTTCTTTGAATTTTGACTAAAAAAAACCATCTTTAGAGCTCCTGTGGTATCCAGGTCATGAGATATCTTATAATTGAAGTAAGGGCAACGTTTTCTTTGAAGATTTCATCAGAGGATTTTATAGTTCAGCTGCAGTCGCACAAATGAAAGAAAATTACAAGCATCAGAAGTGAAGGACCGCCTTCACATTACTTATTTAATCACTATTCCTTTACTGTATTAGATCAGATCAGAGACGGGGAACCACATCTGATCTGCAGAGTTACATCATCAACATGTCAGCATTTAGAATAATGACCAATCAGAGCGTGAACACAGGAAACAACAACGGATTCTGACTGTGGTTATTTTTTATGTGGTTTCGCCTGTTCTTTAAGACTTTTGTGATGTTTTTATCATCTGATTTTGTATTTTTTAATTTAACTTGTGTTTTTGGAATATTTTTCTGTCATGTGATGTATTCCTGGAATGATTTATGATAATTTAGATGTCATTTGTTCAGAATGCCCCTCTGGCGACATCTAAAACAACACAAATCATCAGTGACTCCTAAATACAGAGCCTACAGTGCCTGTTTAACTTTGCTGTGCCTGTGAAGCTCCGCCCTATTTCCGTGTAGCACAGCGATGCTCTGTGAGAACGTGATCAGCTTTAATCATCTTCACCTGCTCAGTGTTTGATCTGTTATGTCTGGTTAACTAAGAATAACTCAGTACATGTTGTCCTTCAGTTCTTTTTATTCCAGCCTTTTGTTCGTACCTCGTAGCTACACATTCACAGTCAGCTAGCTACCTCAAGTACAACCGTTTCAGTGGGAACTTCTGGTTTACAAAATAAAAGTCCGTAGGAGCAACGTTATTAGAATGTTACATTAGAACATCTCATCAGAGCTACAGAAGATAAGATCATTTAAATTAGATTCATTTAAACTAAGTTGATCAAAACTTAATCAATAAACCTGATCAGATTCAGTAAATCATTGATCCCTCAGAGGAAACCAGGTGACATTAATGTTGTTCTCATACATCTTTATATGACAAATAATTAAAAAGAAGAAGCAGTCAAAATAATCCATATCACTACAACTTTTATCTACATTACTTACTTTATTTTTGACATACATTTTTGTTTATTTATGAGTTTTTTTTTCTAATTTGTATTTACTGTATTTTGTTTCCTCACAGGACTAAAAAATCCTATTTTCTTTAAAAATGATAAATAGTTCTAAAAAAAAACGGAATTTAAAAAATTAAAGTGGCAAAAACGGAATTTGTTGGATGTTGACAAAAGTACACAAAATGATAACAAGGACACTTAGCAACCACACAAAAAATACACAAAAAGACAACAGTAACACAAAAAATATAACAAAAATGTGCCATGTTGATAAGAAAATAAACAAAATTAGTTAAAAAACTCACACAAAAGGACTACGAAGACAAATCCCTTTGTTCTTTCCTGTATCAATGTTCAGATTAGTCATTAATCTAAATGCTAACATAAATGTTGATTATTTGGCCCTCAGATCAGAAAATTAAATTTTTGTGGGCCCCACTCTGATAGAAGTTAACCCATATCTGTTGTGCTCTGAATATTATATGAATTCCTTTGTGCACTAAGCATCCTCTCTGCTTCTGTGTCTTTTTTTAGATGTAAATGACAATGTTCCATTCTTCACTTCCTCCATTTACGAGGCGTCCGTTACCGAAGGAGCAGAATCAGGGACTCTGGTGTTCCAGGTTTCAGCCAACGACCTAGACCTGGGTCCAAATGGGAAGGTGAGAACCAAACACACACTTTGCAGTTTAGTTATCTATAACTATAGTGCTGGGACTTTAACACATTAACTGTGATTAATTATTTAAATGTAGAACAGTAACGCACTAAAAATTATGCAGTTAATCGCTTTTTTAGCAGCTAGCACCTCAATGCTAAACATGTAGCAGCTAGCATTTCAATGCTAAACATATAGCAGCTAGCACCTCAGTGCTAAACATGTAGCAGCTAGCACCTCAATGCTAAACACGTAGCAGCTAGCACCTCAGTGCTAAACATGTAGCAGCTAGACTACTTCAAACTATCCACATATATTTGAACTATTTTACACTGTTCAGTTTACACTTCTCTGGAATGTTTTGGACTAAGTCATGTTTTTTATTTTAATACAAAAATGTTTGTTTTACAAAGTTTACAAAAAAAATCCAGTTAAGCCTGAATAAATCTAGTTTATATTTACTGTAAGTTAGTGCTTTGTGAACAATGCAACCATACTATTCTTTATTCATATTACACATTATGTTAGCACTCAGTGATGGAAATAATAAACGCTATTTTGTTGTTTAAGATCATTTATTGTTTTCATTGATTCAGTCATTTACCAACATACATTTAAACTGGAAAAATGTTGCTTCTCAACCATTATTTCAGATTAATCGAGATTCATTATTACAAAGTCTGTATTTAACTAGATATGTTTGTGTCTTTCAGATCTCCTACTCCCTGCTGGAGGATCGTAGTGGTGATCATCAGTATTTCCGTATCGATCCAGATCATGGGTTCATCTTCACACAGGCTGTGTTTGACCGTGAGACTAAAAGCTCGTACCTGTTAGAGGTTCAGTCTGTGGACGAATGGGAGTCGGCTCGGCCTGGGAAGCATGGACAGCCCAACTCTGGTAAGACGCTCTGCTGTTAAACATGAATGTACGGTCATTACATGTCATTTCATCAAATGGTGAAATAACCCAAAATTGGGGTCCAAAATAAAAATGAATTAGTTGCATAAAGAGAAAATTTATTTCCCAATAAAGAGTAACTTTTACCTTTTACACTATAAATTAAAACAGATCAGATTGTTTCTTACATTCCCACATGCAGTTATGGACCAATGAAAATAGTAAAAAAGAAACACAAATATATATATATGTTTAAAAAAAGTCTCAAAGAGGCTCTAGACATCCTCTCATAGAATATCCATGTTACATTACAGCCAGTAATCTTGGTTGTATTACCTTTGAAACGATATATCACACGACTATGTTCCAATAAATTTGGAAATGACCTGAAAAGGTGGGTGGCCCCCCCGGGCCCCATTTTAAAAAAAGGACTCAGAGCGTTTCATCATATTCATTCATAGAGTATTCATACCAAACTGTATTACGATCTAACGAGAACTAACGGAGTGGTCATTTGAAAAATGGGGCCCCCTGGCACCCCCTTGACACATACGGGTTAATGGGCCCTATTTATAAATTGGTATGTGCCAATGATTCAGTACCGCCAACTGTTGTAATATTTGACTCGCAAATAAATGAGAAATCAACTTTCGTCTTTTTTTTCTTTTCTTTTGGGGCCCCCCTGGGCCCTAAATCGAAAATCGAGATCCTAGTGTTGACGCATACACATCCATAGATTATATTTACCAATTACAGCCCAATCCGTTCATGAATAACAGAGGAGTAGTGATTTTAACTCGTGTAAACAACAAAATGAGTGCGTTTTGAGTCCGGTAGCTCGGTGTCACGGTCTGAGTTTACCTCTGTACAAAGATTATAACTCTAACCCTAGCATAATTTAATAAACAAATAAAACACGTGTTCGTTCATTTTGAAATAAACAAAAATGAATTAATTTTTTTTAGAAAAAAATAATTTTCTGGGAGTGCGCATGTGTGCGCATGGGCATATATGCACATATACAATCTCAGTACGATGTGAACTCCGACCATGACACCGGCCTAAAGGCCCACACATGTTCCAGACCCAAAAATGTTCCAGACCCAAACATGTTCCAGACCCAAACATGTTCCAGACCCAAACATGTTCCAGACCCAAACATGTTCCAGACCCAAACACACACTGACTATTTAGAGGAGCTGACATGTCCACCAGATATGATGTATAGCAGATCTATTTCTATATTCTGACAGAGTAGGTGGAGCTTATTACTGTACCATATTTACCTTTCCTATGTGATGGAGTTCCTGATGTATTGGAAGATGAACATGGAAGAACAATAAGGACACACCCTCCTCACTATATTGTCCATATCTCATAAAGTATTCATCAGATCAAACTAAACATTTACAGTTTAAATATTAAATAATCAGGGAACAATTAGTAGAAATGTCAGATTTTTTTAGACCAAAGTGTGTGGAATGACATTTAATAAACCCATAGTGTGTTAGTTTTAACAGTGGTTCACAGGTTCAGGGGTACAAAACTTTATTGGATTCACTGCAGAATAAAAAAAAAAAAACTTAATTTTTCACAGTAAATATTATTTTAGTTTTTTCTGTGTTAAAATGTTTTTCTGTTTTTATTGGAAACATGTTTTGGGTTTTTCTGAATTAAAGAAAAAAAAGAACTAAAAAATATTTCCTATAAAAACAGAAAAACAGGGTAATTTTGTTTTGGTTTTTTATTTTTATTTATTTTTTTTTTATTTTTATTTTTTTTGTTTTGGTTTTTTAAACTTATTTTTATCTCAACAATTCATAAAAACACAAACTTGTTCTTTTCTTCAGTGAATGTAAAGAGCTTCTGTACAGTGGATAATGTTTTGTTTAAGCTTCTGCATTTATATAAATATGTTGAAACATTGAAACATTCAGATTTCAAAAGTTATGTTTAGAAAAAAAAAAAAACAAGTAGAAGAAGATCTGAGTCTGTAATTACTTGTGCGCTGAAGTGGAAAAAAAACAACCTAATTTTAACTAAAAATTCAAAAAGCATGAAAAAGTGCCGCGGACCATCGTTCATTCCTAACCACTCATGCATGTGGACTTCTCCTGACATATTTATGCCAAACCCAGTTTGCCCATTACACTGGAATAATGAGTCATCACGACACAGCACTTATAAAAGCTGCACCGTCTGATTGCTGCGTCGTCTCCTTCTGCACAATCAGAGGATCAGTGTTAAATATAGTGTATAGTGATCCTAAAGCTTGATTAGGATAATGTCTCGTTGGACGTACTCACTACTTGTGAGTTAAAGCTCTTTAGGGCACGTGTTAAAGTGGCTCTCCCACGCTCAGAGTTTGTTTAGTGTCTCATGATTGTTGTTTCATAAGCTTAGAAGTGGAGAAAAGTGTTTAATGTTGCTGGTCGTGTTGTGTTCAAGACCACACTATCCGAGACCAGAATGCACCGAGACCAAGACAAGACCAAGACTTCCTGGAGCCGAGACCGAGTCAAGACCAAGACCATAAACATTTTTTTTAAATTTAAAAAATATATATAAATGAATAAAATTATGACAAGGTTCAACAGTTAAATACAATTCTCTCTTTATTTTAGTTTATTTTAAATACATTTGACGGAGAAAAAAGGTGCCTGCAAAAAAAAAAAAAATGAACTAAAATATTAAAACTACTACTGCTGCTGATAAATTCACAATTATTCTCCACATTTGAAAACAATATTTTTATGTCAGCTGAATGTACAGCAAGTGTTTAAAAGTATTTCTGCCAAGAAATAACATGTCTGGTCACCTACACACCACAGAGTGTTTCCTCTTTGTTGTGCTTTGTTGTGTGTGTGTGTGTGTGTGTGTCACACACGTCACTCAGTCACATTAAGGAAGGTTGTGGTCATTATACAGGGTGGATTAAAGAATGAATAAAGGATTGTTTTATCCCGTTCTTCTTCTTGTTATTATCACATTATAAAAAACATTAAAAATAGCAGGAATTAGTGCTGGATTCCAACAGTCTACATCTGTAGATCATAATGATGGAATGAATGAGTGATAACACACATTTTAAAGAATCTCATTTTGTAAATAAGTGGACTATAACAGTATTTAGTGCCTCCTAAAAATTATTATTTCTCTCGTTTTTAATAATTTTTTTGTCATCTCCCTCCTGCTGTGGGACCAACACTGACCTTTGTATTTTTAGTTCATGTTATAGTATGTAGTGTGATTATAATCAACATCATATTTATCATTTTGTGTTGTTTGTGTGATTTTGTGTATTTTGTTGTCATTTGTCTTTTATCTTTTTATTATCCAGTATATGTTTCTCTTATTTTGTGTGTTTTTGTTGTCGTTTTTGTGTGTTGTTGGTACAATTTCAATTATTCTCTCTCTGTGTGTATTTTTTTGATGTTGTTTGGTTGTTTCTCATGTTGTTTTGTATGTTTATCTGTTATTTTTGTGTATTTTGTAGTAATGTTGTGTATTTTTCTCTCTTAATGTGTGCTTTGGTGTCATTTCGTGTATTTTGTTGTTGTTTGTCTTTTATTTTTTTTATTATCCAGTATATTTTTCTCTTATTTTCTGTGTTTTTGTTGTTGTTTTGTGAGGTGCTGGTAATATTCAGTATGATTCTATTTTTTAAACCCATATTTTTTATGATTTTATTGGTTAATTTTCCTCTCTCTCTGTCTAAAGTACCCCCTGGAGTGCCATTGCGTACCCCCATTTAAGTATGATTAGGATGATGAGCGTTCCCACTGAAGTATACTTCCAAGTTTCCCAAGATGCATTTGGAACCTACAACATTAAAAAACCTGAAGCACACTGAGGCTAAATATCTATGTTGATTCTCTGCCTTTACTCAATCTAAATTAAAGGTAAAATTAATTTAGTTGTAAAGCAATATAAAAACATCTATCATGCGACATAATTATCTATGTATATTGCTATGTTTTGTGATGCGGCGAAAATGGCCCAAAACTGCAATTTTTACAGAAACAACCTGACTGAAACATCTAAATGAGTATGTAGTGCATTCACATTAGATTGTATGAAAAGATTGAGTATTATTATTAAATTAAAATGTACCCTTTGTTGACAATGACAGAGGTCAAATGTTTTCTGTAAGTCTTCACACGGTTTTCACACACAGTAGCTGGTATGTTGGTCCATTCCTCCATACAGATCTCCTCTAGAGCAGTGATGTTTTAGGCAACACGGACTGTCAACTCCCTCCAAAGATTTTCTCTGGGGTTGAGATCTGGAGACTGGCTAGGCCACTCCAGGAACTTAAAATGCTTCTTACGAAGCCACTCCTTTGTTGCCCGGGCGATGTGGTTGTGATCATTGTCGTGCTGAAAGACCACGTTTCATCTTCAATGCCCTAGCTGATGGAAGGAGGTTTTCACTCAAAATCTCACGATACATGGCCCCATTCATTCTTTCCCCTTTGCAGAGAAACAGCCCCAAACCATGATGTTACCACCCCCATGCTTTACAGTAGTTATGGTGTTCTTTCTCCTCCAAACACGACAAGTTGAGTTTTTACCAAAAAGTTCTATTTTGGTTTCATCTGACCATTTGACCTTCACCCAATCCTCTTCTGGATCATCTAAATGTTCTCCAGCAAACTTCAGACGGGCCTGGACATGTAGTGGCTTAAGCAGGAGGACACGTCTGGTACTGCAGGGTTTGAGTCCCTGATGGCGTAGTGTGTTACTGATGGTAGTCTTTGTTACTTTGGTCCCAGCTCTCTGCAGATCATTCACTAGGTCCCCCCGTGTGGTTCTGGGATTTTTGCTCACCGTTCTTGTGATCATTTTGACCCCACGGGGTGAGATCTTGGAGCCCCAGATGGAGGGAGATTATCAGTGTCTTGTATGTCTTCCATTTTCTAATAATTGCTCCCACAGTTGATTTCTTCACACCAAGCTGTTTACCTATTGCAGATTCAGTGTTTCCAGCCTGGTGCAGGTCTACTATTTAGTTTCTGGTGTCCTTTGACAGCTCTTTGGTCTTGGCCATAGTGGAGTTTGGAGTGTGACTGTTTGAGGTTGTGGACAGGTGTGTTTTATACTGATAACCAGTTCAAACAGGTTCCATTAATACAGGTAACGAGTGGAGGACAGAGGAGCCTCTTAAAGAAGAAGTTACAGGTCTGTGAGAGACACAAATCTGGCTTGTTTGTAGATGACCAACTACTTATTTTACTGAGGAATTTACCAATTAATTCATTAAAAATCCTACTATGTGATTTTCTGGATTTTTTTTTCTCATTTTGTCTCTCATAGTTGAGGTTTATCTATGATGAAAATTACAGACATCTCTGATCTTTTTAAGTAGGAGAACTTAAACAATTGGTGGATGAATAAATGGTTTTTTTGCCCCACTGTATATACAGTAGTTACATCTGACCTAAAGCAGAATAAAATATAGGAATAAATTATCTGACATAAACAGCAGAAAAGACACACTCTCCTCTTTTCATCTCATCAACACGTTGTTTGTGCACTCACACCTTCTGAGTGTCGACGGATTTCACAGACAACAGGCAGCAGCGTAGTGTTGTCACAGAATTAACCTCCATACGACAATGATCTCACAGACTGTCGCTGAAGGGGGTTTTGGGGGCGGAGCTTCTGACCCCTGCATCTGTCTGGAGGTGTGACTGTATCATCGTTAGCAAACTATTGCTGCTTCATCTGCCTCTCCACATTACAGCGTCAGCCCTTTCTCCTCCTGTTCACATCTCCAAACATGTGCTACCACCTCAGCATCCACACCACACTCAAGGCCCGGGGGCAGGGGTGGACTGGCCATCTGGCATACCAGGCTTCGTCCCAGTGGGCCGTCAACCCAACGTGGGCCAGTCAGGTCGCTGCGGTTTTTTTTTTGGTTTTTTTTGACAAGCGAGTGGAGGCAGACATGGCAACAGGTGGCCAAAAAAAACCAGTCAAGAGTGGCCAAAAAATGTACAAATAAAGAGGAACCAGGTGGTATGTAATGCTAAAGGGTAGCTTTAATGGGTAAAATGTGGCAAACAATAGTAAAAAAGGTTAAAATGTGGCAAACAATAATGAGAAGGGTAAAAATGTGACATATAATAGTGAAAAAGGGAAACCATGTAGCAAACAATTATGAAGAAGGGCAAAATGTGAAACAAAAAGATGCAAAATGTAGGGTAAAAAGGAAACAAACGTTATTTGTTTATGCAAAAGTTTGCCTATTTGGATGAAAATTGACCAAGAAAAAAACAAGGACAAAACTTGTGTAAAAGTGTCAAAAGAACTTGAGAAAAAAAAGGGGTATTTATTGTCAAAAATTAGCTGAAGTCTGAAAAAAGTGTCAAAACCTTTTGAAAAGGGGCAAAATGGGACAAAGGAAATGGATAAAAAGGGGTTAAAAAGTTTCACCCTTTTAAGGTTTTCTGGGGGAATAATAATTAAAATTAAGACAAAAATCCACATGATGAGTATTAATAACATCTTCTGTGTATGGTGGGCGGGGTTTGTACGGGGTGGGTGTATTTTAAACTATGTAAAAGCACTTTGAGCTACATTGTCTTTGTATGAAAAGTGCTTTTTATGAATAAACATTGATTGATTGATTTATCTGGCCCTTTAGAGCAGACATGGGCAACTTGTGGCCTGGGGGCCAAATCATGCGGCCCCCAAAGTAAACATACAAAATGACAGAATCATGCAAAAAAAAAAAAAAATAGCAAGAATACATTAAAAAATATACAGTAAAAGACAAGAAAAACACAAAAAATGACAGTACTAACAAACAAGCAAAACAACAGGAATACACAATATGACTTAAAAAACATACGTTTTACAGGAGAAATACACAAAATGCCTCATAACAAGCAAGACAACAACAAACACTGAAAAACACACAAAATGACTGTTAATTAATGCTTAGATTGGTCATTAATGCTGACGTGATCATGTGACCCTTCCATCAAATGAACAATAATTCAGTTGTAGATATCTCAGCACCTCCAACTACACATGGATACAAATTTATTACATTTCCACACTTATATCACATGACGTCAGTCATTTTTTTAAATTCTCAAATTGCTGAAAAACTGTTAATTTCACATTGTTTGTCTTTAAATTAGACATTAACGTTTTATTTTTTATTGCATATTTTATTATAATTTCTCATGCTCACTCATGTGGTTCTCTGGTATTCACTAATGACTTATTAGACACATTTATTACAGACTTTACATTATTTAACACTTTATAAACAGTTGATATTTCTGGAGCTTGTGATTGGATGATTTTTCATGGTGACTTACGTGTTTCCTTCTGCTGTGGTAGACGTTATAATATCAGTTATTAATCTAACAGAACGTGTAACTGTGTCACATCCTGATGGTCTTTATGAAGATAAACTCTATGTTATATTTTACAAGGTATTTACACCAGTTCTTTGTTTTTTGCGCAGGAACGCCTTCTTACATTCATCCATCACAAATTTAATCAAATGAAATCTAATCTAATCTAATCTGATCTGATCTGATCTGATCTGATCTGATCTAATCTCATGAGAGTTGCTCTCCGGCCGTTTCAGGTGATAATTCTCGTGAGGCTAGTGACAGCGTTCAGTTTATAGAGGCAGAGGAATGTTTTTATTCATTAATCTTTTGTTTACCTTTACATTATAATACAGGATATATACAGGATAATACTAATATGGGAGGATGGGGAGAAAGAGGGGTAAAATATGGGAGTTCACCGGAGACTTGACAGATATGCTTTATATGTAATTTATACCTGAAAGTGCAAACTAGGGCACAATGATGTTAAAATGAAAATCTGCAGCCCATTTGAGATCAAACTGGTCCGTATTTGGCCCCTTAATTAAAATGAGTTTGATGCCCCTGATCTCCACCTTGTCGCCCCCAGTGCTTCGTCCTTTATCTGAGCCATGAACTACGCTCCCACTTCCTCCACCCGTGCTTTAGATAATGGAGAGAAGCTGAAGCACAAATGACACTCATGTTCCCAGTGATGTCAAAGGAAGCCTGTGTGTTACGGTCTCTGCTTTGTTCAGCCTGAGTTTGGAAGCTGGAGTGAAAAGGAACTCATTTTCATGTTAAATTTAAACTCTAAAAGCAGAAAGATAGATATATGGATGAAAGAGTGACAGGTTAAGAGGTAAACAACTGGAAAAAGGTTGTTTTTCTGTTGTTTTCCAGCATTGCAGTGTGTGTTCCATCCAAAGAGACGGACAGATGTTTGTATTATTGTTGACAGAATAAGAACAACATCACGTCTTTAATGGCCTTCCTCTTCCTCTTCCTCTTCCTCTTTTCATCTCCACCCCCTCGTTTCCTACCCTCAGACACGGCGTATGTTCGCGTGTTCATCAGCGACGTGAATGACAACAAGCCCATGTTTGCTCAGGAGTCGTATGAAGTTGACGTTGACGAGGACGCAGACATCGGCTTCGCCATCGTCACCGTCAGCGCCAACGACGGCGATGAAGGTGAGTGCGAGGAGGAGCGGAGTCATCGTCAATTACTCTCAGCTGCTTCGCTTCTGTTAATGTTTTCTGTGCTTTGCTTTTGTTTACATCTTTCAAACATCACATAGAGTAAAAGTAGACAGAATACAGAACATATTGTTTATAATCAACCTGCGTGGCTAAGCCCAGTAAATTATATCTGACAACGCAACGCAACGCAGCACAAGGTAGTTCATTTTCACATCTTTGCTCCTTTTAGTATTTTTACCTGTTTAATGTTTCCTAAAGAAGTCGTTTCATTCTTTTTACTTAGAGTTCATAAGAAATTCTACCAAATGTTCCCCAATAATTTAAATTAGTGCTTCTCAAACTTTTGAATCCAAGCTTATGTTCGACTACTACATTTCACTCAGAATTCTATTTAAAAACATCTATAGATCAATAATGATGGAATATGTTAACACACATTTTAAAGAATCTAACTTTGTAAATAAGTGAATGAAACAGTATTTAATGTCTCCTGAATAGATTTATTTCTATAGTTTTTATCATTTACAGTCATCTCCCTCCTGATGTGGAACCAACACTGACCATTGTATTATCAGTTCATGTTCTAATCAACATCATTATCAATTTGTGTGTTTTTGTGTATTTTCTTCTTGTTTTTATTATTCAGTATATTTTTCTCTTATTTTGTGTGTTTTTGTTGTGGTTTTTGTGTGTTGTTGGTATCATTTATATCATTCTCTTTCAGTGTGTGTGTTTTTGGTGTCGTTTGGTTGTTTCTTATGTCACTTTGGATGTATCTCTGTTATTTTTGTGTATTTTGTCGTGATCTCGTGTATTTTTTCCTAATTAGTGTGTTTTTGGTAACATTTGTATTTTATGTTGTTTGTCTATTCTTTTTATCATTCGGTATATTTATCTCTTGTTTTGTGTGTATTTGTTGTCTTTTTCTGAGTTGCTGGTAATATTCAGTGTGATTGTCAATTTTAATGAAAAATAAACAATATAAAATGTGTTGAAGCAATGTGCTCAAAATATGGCCACAGAAATTGGTTAAAAGTTGCAAATTTAGAATGATCAAAAAAAGAAGAGAAAAAGTAGTAAAAAGGGTTCAAAGTGTCAATATTTCAAAAATGTGTTTAAACTGGCAAATAATGGGCATGACAAATCATGAATGTGGTTAAATTTGCAAAAATAACAATAAAATCTGGTGAAAAGAGGTTAAAAGTGACAATAATGGGTAAACATATGTGACATTAAGTGGAAAAGTGGTGGAAATGGTTTATAAGTGCTGAACATGTATTGAAAGTGAAAAAAATGCAGAAAAGTCATTGAAATGTGATGGAAAAGTGTCAGTAATAGGAGTTATGTAGCAAAAATACATTATAAGGAGCAATAATATGGCAAGAAAAACTGATAAAAATAGGTTAAAATATGGTGAGTTTGGTTTAGTTGCAGAAAAAGAATAAAATAAGCAAAAATAGACTTAAATTGTAAAAAAAGAAAATTGTCTAGGTTTCTTGAAAGCATATGGCGACCCCCTCTCAGTGTCTCGCGACCCCAAATTGGGTCCTCCTGACCACAAGGTTGAGAACCTCTGAAAGGCTAATTCCTTTTTAACGACCTCTGGATGTTTGTTCATGTTCAGCCAGTGTTGGAAATCAGACACACTTCTATAAACATCTGTAACCCAGTGATTTTATACCGACTTCCTGCCACAGTCACCATGAAAAGCTTTAAATTCTTGGGTTGCAACAAAAAATAAAGGGTTTATCTGTGCATATAAAGGCATGGTGTGTTCCATCTAACGAATAGAGCTTGAACATGAAGGTGAACTAAAGTGTGCGCTTGATTAATTCCATCTGCCTTTGATAACTGGAGGTCTGGATGACGGCTCCCACAGGCTACAGACGCCACTTTGGATTGAGGACGAGCTAAATTAAACACTATGCATTACAAGCTCATTATGAGCCTGTTTCTATTCACCTGCACTTTTAACTTGGACGCTCATCCAACGAGCCTGAAATCCCCTGAATGTGAGACTCAATGCAGGAATAATGTGGCCTGTGAGCACAAACCTGTCAGAATGCTGGAAGCAGTCAATAATGAGTCTATTGTCACTTTCTACACTTGTACTCCTCTCTATACTATATTAATCACAAATCCAAAGCCAGACTCAGTCTTTTTATTCCAAACAGACACTTATATGGCTATTACATGTCTTACCAATGAGCTGTACAAAGCAAAGGACAAGGGTCGATCTACTATAGGCATTTTTAGACATATCAAAAGCTTTTGACACTGTAAATCATAACATTTTCCTCAAAACTGTGAATACTTGATACTGGATAAGCAGGATATGTTGTGGTTCTCCAGTTATTTGGAACACAGGTTACAGTTTGTTTCATACAAAGGAGTAACTTCTCTTCTTTTTGGATCAAAATGTGGCGTACCCCAGGGATCTGCAACAGAATGCATTCAACAGAAAAACATTTAAAATCATCACTTAAATCATTTAAAATCATCAACAAACACATGACATCATCAACTTGACCATAAATCTCTCTCAATCATACGCAGTAGAGAAAAAAAGTTTATTTAACTTTGATTTAAAAATGTTCACGTGATGCTGACTTCAGCTCTGCTGCAGTTTGTTCCACTTCTTTGCAGCATAACAACTAAAAGCAGCATCACCATGGTTACTGTGAGCTCTGGGCTCCACTATCTGACCTGTGTCCATAGATCTCAGAGACCTGCTGGGTTCATACCTGACTAACATCTCACTGATGTATTCTGGACCAAACCCATTCACACATTTATAACCAGCAGCAGAAATTTACAGTCTCCTCTGAGGCTGACTGGGAGCCAGTGTAAAGACTTTAAAACTGGAGTAATGTGTTCTGACCTCTTTGTTCTGGTTCAGACCTGAGCTGCAGCGTTCTGAACCAGCTGTAGATGTTTGATGAAGACCATTACAATAGTCCAGTCTGCTGGAGATAAAAGCATGGACCAGTTTCTCCTGATCTTTCTGAGCCATTAAACCTTTCACTCTGGAGATGTTCTTTAGGTGGTAGAAGATGTTTTTGTGATAGATTTGATCTGATGCTGAATGTAAGATCTGAGTCAATCAGAACACCAAGGTTTTTGACTTGGTCTTTATCTTCTAAAGATCCAGACTCAGATACTTGCTGACAGCAGTCCTCTTTTCATTGTTACCAAAGACAATCACCTCCATCTTGTCATGGTTTAGTTGAAGGAAGTTTTCACTCATCCAGCAATTTACTTTTTCTAAACAGTCACACAACACCTCAATGGGACCATAGTCATCTGGGTTCAGTGATAGATATAGTTGTGTGTCATCTGCGTAGCTCTGATAATCAACCTTACAGTTGTGTAAAATGTGTCCTAAAGGAAGCATATAAAGGCTAAACAGAAGAGGTCCAAGAACAGATCCCTGAGGAACCCCACAGGACATTGGTAATCTGTCAGATTCAAAGTTTCTATTGTTTACAAAATAACTTTGATCCTCCAAGTAGAACTTAAACCATTACTTTAACATTTAGTCCAACCCATGTTTACAATCTGTGCAACAAAATTGTATGATGTACAGTGTCAAATGCAGACTTAGATCCAATAGAATGAGAACAGATACTTTTCCTGAATCAGTGTTCAACCTTATGTCATTGATCACTTTGATCAGATCAGTTTCTGTGTGTGATGAGAACCAAAACCTGACTGAAATTTATCAAATATTTTATTGAATGTTAAGAATTGACTCAGTTGGTTGAAGACCACCTTCTCAATGATCTTGGCCATGAATGGAAGGTTCTGATTGGTCTATAGTTAGCCAGTATAGAGGCATCCAGTGTTCTCTTTTTATACAGCGGTTTCACAGCAGCTACTTTCAGGGATTTTGGTACGGTGCCTGATTGGAATGAGCAGTTAATTATCTGACACTAATCAGTGACAATTGACTTTACAACAGTTTTAAAGAAGTTTGAGGGTTTTGTGTCAAGGCAACACGTTGATGGATTCAGCTGCTGAACAGTTTCCTCTATTGTTTTTGGGTTCACTGTAATAAACTCTAACATTGTAGTTGACTCATCCCTCAGTGGTTGAAGCTGTTTAAGCTTTTTGTGATTTTTCTGGTTTGTTCTGATGTTTGACCTTATTGATTGTATTTTTTCATTGAAATATACAGCAAATTCTTTGCATTTTCCAGCTGACAGTAATTCAGGGGCTATCTGATCTGGGGGGGTTGTGAGCTTTTCAATTACAGAAAACAACGTGCTAGAGTTGTTGACATTTTTGGCAATAATTTCAGAAAAGTATTTCTGCCTTGCTTTGAACAAGCCATCATTGAATTTTCGCAGACTTATTTTGTATAGTTCTAGATGAATTTGGAGTTTTGTTGATCTCCATTTACGCTCAGCTCTTCTACAGTCAGATTTCAAATTCTGCATTATCTCAGTCCTCCTCCAAGGTGTTTTCTGTGTGTTTGGTTTTCTCTTAGTTTTGATTGGAGCCACCACATCTATGACATTACAGACTTTTGTATTAAACTCATCCAAAAGATCATCAACTGTCTCAGCACTCAATGTTGGTGTCATTGCTATGGCTTCCATAAACTGTGCACTTGTGTTGTCATTTATGTACCTTTTCTTTAAACACACATAACTAGGGGGAACAGATGTTACAGTCTCTAGGTCAAAAAAGACACAGAAATGATCAGATAGAGCTAAGTCTCTTACATCAACAGCAGAGATATCAACACCTTTAGAGATAATCAGATCCAAAGTGTGACCTTGAGTGTGTGTCGGACCAGTCACATGTTGTATATAAGACCAAAAGTATCCATTAAAGCATACAGTTCTTTGGCAGTATTGTCCATGTTATTGTCTACATGAATATTTAAGTCACCTGTTATTATTAAAAAGTTGTATTCAGTGCATACAACTGACAGCAGTTCAGCAAACTCATCCATGAATTCTCCAGAATATTTTGGGGGTCTATAAACGACTAAAAACAGAACTCTTGAATCACCCTTCAGTAAGAATGACATATATTCAAAGGAGATAAAATCACCAAATGTTATTTCTTGTTATTATTTCTTAAGTCTTGTGGTGAACTTTGATTGAGAAATAAAAAGTCCAAGTGATGTGTCAAAATAAAATCATTAATTATTAGTGACTTGTTAACAAGAGATCTAACATTAAGAAGAGCTAATTTTAAAGACTTTACTGGAGACACTGGTGGACTTTTTGAATGACATGTTATAGGAGTCAAATTTTTATCTCTATAAAGCTTTTTGTTTTTCTTTAATTTAACAATTTTACCTGTGTTACCTGTCACCACAGGAATTAAAGAAGCTGCATTAACTCTATAAGGCCCTGACTTTTTCTGGTTGTTCCTAAAAATAGAGCTATTGCAGTCTAGACCCAGCACACATCAGACCTGTGTCGCTCTAAGATGAACACATCTGGCCTGAGGAGAAGAGTGATCCTGGGCCTGGTATCATTGAGGAGGGATGGGTGGTGCTGATTGGTTCTTGTGCCAGCCAGAACCAGTCAAAGTCTGAAAAAAAAAAATGATGTTGATTAAAGTGTGTCTATTGACCGTGTCTCCATTTATAATGTCAGGTCAACTGGTTTTCTTGGTGTAGTTAATGATAAACTTATCCTGGAAGCCTCACATCTCACTTGTTAAATCAAAGATAGCCAAAAATATTGGAATAATTGGAAAATTTGGTATTTTCTGAATGTGATAGTTTTGCTTAATCTTTATTATGCAATTATTTTTTATTTCATTAGTTATTCTAATATTGCCTGGGCCACTACTCACTTAACTAAACTGGAGCCAAAATTTTTGTTTGCAAAATAAAAGCAGAATTATTACTTTCTCAGCTAAAAGAAGTCACTCCTTACCCCTGTTTTGCAAACTTGGCATATTTAACATTTGTAGTTGCTCAATTTGTGCATGGTTCATGAAATAAAACACTCCCACCATTTTTTAACAATTATTTTACAGTCAATAATTAAATAATAATGATCCTACCTGAATGATACAATAAAAGAAAAACAAAATCTATACATGTTCAGTCTGCCTACCTAGGGTCCAGACAATGTAGACATAAAGAATGTCTGTAAGGACCAGGTCAAAGGTCAATCAATTGTAAAATTTTCTTTACTCTTTATTTTGAGAATAAATAATATTAACACTATTTCAAGAATATTTCAAGAATACAGACATGATGTATCGAGATTAAATCATAATATTACAAAAATATGAACAAAAAGTCATGTTATTTCAAGAATAAAGTCAAAATATTTTGAAATTATATTTTGAGAATAAAGTCAATTTTATCAGAATAAAGTCATAATTTTATCAGAATAAAGTCATAATATTATCAGAATAAAGTCATAATTTTATCAGAATAAAGTCATAATATTATCAGAATAAAGTCATATCATTTGAAGATTTAAAATCTTAATATTTCGAGACTAAAGTCCTGTGATAGTGTAAAAAGTGTTTCCATTGAGCTTTAATGAAACATTTGAATATGGAAACGTCTGAAAAACCTTTATTAGTGATGTTTGAGTGTTTTTGTTTTTTGTAAGTTCAGGCGTTTCCATTACCAGTTTTTATTGAGATATTTAGATTTTGCATATTTCCAAGAGTAAAGGAAACACAGCTAATGTGAAAGGCTTATAGCTAATCAAAATTAACCATGGTCATAGAGATAAATGTTACTTTTTCAAGTTATTTTATGTAATATAGTAAAACTGTCCTGTCCTCTGTTTCGTCCGTGGTGAGAAACCAGGAAGTTAAAGTTGAACACACGTGGGAAAGCATTCATTTTCTTTCACTTGGTTTGTTTTATGAGTTTTATGTGTTGCTGCTGTTTTCCTGTCCTCCTCTGGGTCCTCGCTGTTTTCTAAATACTTGGAGCTTATTCTCTAAAGTCTCATTTCCAATGAAAACAGGCGCTACAAAGCGATGTGGATTAAAGCGTTCTCCTCTCTCGTTCCCTCTCTTTCATCTCACTAATAAGATGTGAATCTGCTCTCGTCCTCCGAGGGTTGAGCTTTCCCTTTTGTGTTAACGTTAGAATATAAGATGAATCAGTGATTGAGATGCTTTGCTTTCATTTATCAGCATTTGATACTTAATAAACATGTTTAGTGCAGGCTAATATACTGTAGCACAGAGTATGTAAACACATGATCACAGGCTAAATTATCCACATTCTCTACTGCTGGGTCCTCAACCTTGGGGACAGGACCCCGTTTGGGGTCGCGAGACAGTGAAGGGAGTCCCCAGATGCCTTCAAGAAACTAGCAATATATATATTTTACAAATCCAGCCCATTTCTAGCATATTTTTACCCTTTTTCTGCAAATTTTTCATATTTGTATTTGGCAAATTTCAATTGC
Organism: Gouania willdenowi; assembly: GCF_900634775.1. Lineage (NCBI taxonomy): Eukaryota > Metazoa > Chordata > Actinopteri > Blenniiformes > Gobiesocidae > Gouania > Gouania willdenowi. Next base: position 4,556,026 of record NC_041046.1, read on the forward strand.
ATTACATTGTTCTCGTAGGAGTTCTTCTTCTTATTTTTCTTCTGCAACTCATTTGTCGTGGAACTCTTCCTAGACAATAAATGCAGCACTAATGACACGTATGTCATCTCATAGGGACAATGTCAAGGATGTGCAGTCGACCTTTTTTGGAGCCAAAATGTCAAGGTCAATGTCAAGGTTGCATCTAGTGTAAAAAAAAAAGTTCCATATCTCTATGAATATTTATTGTGCAAGTTTGATGCTTACATTTATGAACAGTTCATCTCAAGTAGAGTATTTCATTTAATTGGACCAAAGCTGTACGACCTACCAGTAAAACTATCGGTCGGGGTCAAAGTTCATGATGACAGAAAAATACAAAAAAATACTTTTTTTCCCTATAACTTGGCAACAAATGGAGATACAGTGCTCAGATTGGTACCATTGAACAACATTTCCTTTCAACATTATTACTTTCAATTTAATTCGTAAAAAGAACAACATAAAGGGACATAACTCATCAACAAAATACACACAATAAGATGTCTTTCACATGAACAATTCCATTTAACAAATACAGGTTTTTTTTTTCTTGCCATATTTTTGTTCTTTTTAATGCAAGGGTGTCAAACTCCTTTTTAGTTCAGGGGCCAAATACGGACCAATTTGATCTGAAGTGGGCCTCAGATTTTAGGTGGGAGAAAAAAGAACAACTTTAATGTCATTGTGCCTTAATTTTCAATATTAGTTCAATTTACTTCAACATTTCTTGATTTTGTTACGAATTTTTATGTAAATTAGAGGAATTTTGTGGAATTGTTTGTGAGAAATTGCATGATTTTTGGAAATATTCACAGTTCTTTCCACAATTTTCATTTAAAAATGACTGCATTCATGTGATTTGAACAAAAGAAAATTGCAAGCCCATAAATTGGTAAATTTCAGATATCTAAAACTGAATTATTTGGTAATTTACACAATAATTCATGTTTTCGCTGTCATTTTTTACTTGGATGTTGTAAAGGGACAGATTTGGCCCCCGGGCCTTGAGTTTGACACGTATTTTAATGTATTTTTGCTACATTACTCCAATTACTGCCACTTCTCCACCACATTTCAACACCTTTTCTGCACATTTTTTCCACTTTCCAGACATGTTCAGCACTAATAAACCCTTTCCACCACTTTTCCACCTAATGTCACATATGTTGACACATTATTGTCACTTTTAACCTCTTTTCACCAGACTTCATGATTATTTTTTTGCCACTTTAACCACATTCACAATTTTTCATGTCCATTCTAATATTTGTGTCCACTCTAAAATCCCATTTCACCACCTTTTCCACCTATTTTGGTCACTTTTAATCAGCTTGAATTAATTTCCAAAAATCAGACGTGCAAATGAGCATTTCAACAAAGTGAAATAATAGTTCATAAATGTATAAAACATTAGCCATTCAAACATCCAAATATTTGTCATTGTGATTTTACTGTATTTTTCTTTATATAAAATGTTTTCAGGAACAATGATATTTGTAAGATATTTAATTGAAAAAGGTAGATCCAGGTGTGGAGACACAATTTTAAAAGTGAGGGTGTTCTAATGGTTTAGTTTATTAAATTAATTTATTAAAACCATGATAAAGCTGTTATTAAGTTAGTGATTCTCAACATGTAGCTCTTTATGTCTTAATTTGAATTATTATTCCCCCAGAAAACCTTAAAAGGGGAACACATTTTAACCCCTTTTTACCTAATTCTTCCTCTGTCCCATTTTTGCCCCTTTTCCAAAAAGGAGAAAAGATTCAGATTTAAGCTCCTTTTTCCAATAAACATCCCTTTTTGCAAGTTGTTTTTAACACTTTTATCCAAATTTTGTTGATTCTTTGACTATTTTTGCCACGTTTCATCCAAATTAGCTCCTTTTGCCCATTAAATAACATTTTGCCTCTTTGTTCCACATTTTTGCCCTTTTTCACCATTGTTTGCCACATTTTGCTAATTTAAGCTATCTGTAGCATTATATACCACCTGGTTTATCTTTATTGTCAATGTTTTTGCAACTCTTGACTGCTTTTGGCCCATTTTATTCACTTTACACTCTTTTCTAGTCATGTTTTGCCATTTTTTAACCATTTTTTTTGCCACCCGTTACTAATTTTTTGTCACTTTACTCATCACTGTCAACTCTTTGTTTACCTTCTTTGTCAAATGGCTGGTTGTGATTGGTTGATCACCATTCAATCAACCTAACTGGATCAATACATTCTGTAAAATGTGAGAGGGATGAATTTTTGTTTTTATGAAAGTGTGGGTGTTGTATCCCCCATGGGTAAGACGTGCCTGAGTAGAACAATGATGGTGCTTTGTTGCATTAATATCATGACGGCTTATGGTTTAGTACAGAAATAATTCAACTATAAAACGATATTTTACTCCTAGAACATTCTTCAGGTATCGTATTTGCGTTTCTCCTCTTACGTCAGCAGTGTCAGAGGTTAGAGCTGTCCATGTAGATCAGGCACTGCTATTGAACGCAGCCTTTTTTCTCAGCAGCTCTGTAAATATTTGATGGTTTTCTTCAACAAAGTGTTTCATATCTACTGAATTCTGACTGAATCTGCTGACATGTTCCCTTTCACACTGGTGCAGACTTTTGCTTTGAAAAATAACAAGATCAATGGCCCACTTTGACTCATTTTTTATAGCAGGCGACTGAAGTTCTTCAGGACACGACCTGACAAACACTTTTGTGTTGCTGAAAGAAAGCATTCAGCTTCATTTCAAAGACGCGGCTCAGTGTGATTTCATTAGAGAATGATCATGAATGTATGAAGGAAAAAGAACAGAAACAGCCATAAAGGTGGTGTTCACATCAGGCCTATAGAAAAACCTCGGCACTTTCTTTAATGGCAGCTATTCACAAAAGCCTTCTTTGGAAGAGTGTCACACTTTGATACGAGTACAAAGAAAATAAAGTTTGTGTTATGATCAAGAACCAATTCCTTTTAATGTTTAAAATATGACAAAAACAGCTCCAACTCGCCTCTCATCTCCCCCCACCTCCCCCTTCCTCCAATAAGCACATGTATTTACTTACAAGGGCGACCATGGCTCAGTGGTAGAGTGGGTTGTCCAGTAACCGAAGGGTTGGGGGTTTAAATCCCGCTCTAACCGAGTCATTGTCGTTGTGTCCTTGTATGAGTGAGTATGAATTGTGCATGAATGTTGGTGGTGGTCAGAGGGGCTGTAGGCGCGAAATGGCAGCCATGCCTCTGTCAGTCTGCCCTAGGGCAGCTGTGGCTTACCATCAGTGAGTAACTTTTGTGAATGAATAATGGTTTCTGTAACGCGCTTTGAGTCTCCTCAAAGAAAGCGCTATAAAAATCCAAGCCATTATTTTTATGTAACATATTTACAATAAAAATATTCACTATAAAGTCCTCTGTCTCAGACACGTCCCCCTCTATGTCACTTTTACTGTGAAAGAGCTGTTCCATGTCATGTTTTAATGACTGCCCTGTACAGTGTCCTTGGGTGTTTTGAAAGGCGCTTTTAGATAAAATGTACTATTATTTATTATTATTATGTATCAACTCAAAAATATCAACTCTGCACCTGCAGGTGTGGGGATATAAGGTCACACACAGACAAATAAAACAGCTTGGGTTCCCCAGCGGAACATCAATGTGTGCCATGTGTGTTCAACACATTGAAAAAATATTATGATTTTATGCTTAATTGATTGCATCCATCAAATTCAGAAAAGTCATGAAATATGAAGCAAAAAAATCAACTATTATTTTTTGAATGATAAACATTGAAGGGGTCAAATTGACCTTAAGGATAATAGGAGGGTTAACCTTCTTCTTCTCCTGTTCTGTAGGTGGAAATGCTAAGCTACGCTATCAGATCACATCAGGAAACACAGGAGGCGTCTTTGATGTAGAACCAGAGGTTGGAACCATCTTCATCGCTCAGCCTCTGGACTATGAACAGAACAAAAGGTTAGACACTCACTCACTCACGGGGGAAAAACTGACAAAACATTGACTTTCCAGGTTGGTAATTTATATTTAACTTTCCGTCAGGTACAAGCTTCACGTTCTGGCGTCCGATGGAAAGTGGGAGAATTACACATCGGTGACGATCAACGTGGTCAACAAGAACGACGAAGCTCCGGTGTTTACGGTCAATGAGTACTACGGCAGCGTCACGGAGGAGCTGGATGGCTCCCCCGTGTTTGTCCTACAGGTACGAACCAATGAGCACGCTTCTTAAAGACTACCTGTAGTGAAAATGTATATAATAAAAAATGTGTTCTCCAATAAACAAAATACGTGCAAAAAAAGGCATGAAAATAACTTTTTAGAACCATTTTAAATGTTGGGGCATAAACAATGGTGAGCCACCATTTTGGACAGGATATGATGCACGTTGGTTGGTTCCTGGCAACAGTGTTCCATTGGTTTACAGTTTCTGAACAAAAGCGGACTGTAAAGCCAATGGTTGCTATAACAACAAGAGAAAAACCCCACAGAAACATTTGTTTAGTGTCTCTGAGCGAAATAACGACACTAAGTCAGAGTTATCCAGACGTTGGCTCTATAATATCGGTTCAAGATACACACTTAAAACGTTTACGTTCGGACCAAATTAGGTGGTATGTGAGGACTTCTTCAAGCTGAGCCGCTATGTGAGGGATCTGTGGGCTAAGCTAATGGGCTAAGCTAATGGGCACCAAGCCAAAGGTACATCTATAACCAGACGTGGTCGCGACAGAATTTCTTAGCAGAAAATCTCAATGCAGCTTGTAAACGTACTTGTTCAGAGCACTACTATGTTTCTGCTTAAAGGGGACACTATGGGGGGGTGTCATGGCATTAACCCCACCCCCACCTGATTGTTCCTTCTTATTTCCTTATGGCTGAATGTTGAGCTGTTACCTTTTTTTGATCCTTGGTGCATCCTCGACTCAATGAACAGATATCCTTTCACACAGCTTTCATCACAGTTTCTAACAATATTTGTGCACTTCCAACTCCTAACTACTCAGCCATGGCTCGTTTCTGCTGCTAACAACAGCTTTGTCGGCGCAGGGCCACATATAAGAAGGTAGGAAGTTGGTGAGAAAGGTGATATTCAATCCTCTCCTAACATTCAAAAATAGCTCTAAAAAGTCCTTTTACTGTGTTTGACATACTGTAATTTGTTTATTGGTAATATATTATTTATATACATTTTTACGACAGGAACCCTTTAACTTTCTCCCCACAGCCCAGGTCCTCTGGGTCCAAACCACTCACCTTCACTACATAAAAATCTATTTGTCGCTGCAGAAATACTTCATTTACTTCAGATTGTGTTTTGTTTCCACTTTTTACATGGCAGAAACATTTTCATTTACTCAGGGAACATTATTAATGAGCTTGTCAAATGTATCATTTTTACCAATATGGTGGAAAGCAATAGCACTACAGTATTATAGCTTAAGAAATTAGCAAAAATGTGCAGCAATAAGTCATTTTGGTCTTTGTTTTTACCAGTCAACAGTAGAATATTGAATTTATACTGAACAAAAATTTAAATAAGTGAACAAATTAACTGCAACTTTTTAGAGGTGAACAATTACAGAACATTTACTCATTCAATTACAGAAGCACATGTAGGACAATATTTATACATTGTCCTTACACAATGTGTGTTTTCCACTTATTTTGTGAGCAGAACTTCCTCCTCTTCCTCTTCCTCTTCCTCTTCCTCTTCCTCTTCCTCTTCCTCGGCCCTGCTCGAGCAGCCACTGAATCTCAACGTTTATTATAAAGTCAGTTCTAGGACCATTTACCTCTACATTTTGGGGTAATTTTGACGTACCGTGGACTGATATAGTAACTTTCTTTGTGCAGCTTAGATGAATATTGGAGTCAAACTAGAAAAAGTCATCAAATTTAAAAGTTTGAAATATAATTTGTATAGAAGAAACACACACACACATAAAAAGTACATAATTAAAATAATTTTAATTAAATGGCAACCGGCCATGGTTTGGGGTCATTTATAATTGTAATCGCATAATGAATTAGAATTATGGCATAATTGTAATTGATAAATTGTAAATCTGTTTCTCTTTTATGATTGTCATGGAAATTCTATAAAAACTGTCAAATATAATTTAATTAAATACAAAAATTGTATCCATGTTACAGTTCTATATCTTACACATACATAGTTAATAATTAATAAAATATGTTTCGTATCAAGCTTTTTCCACTATCTGTCAGTGCTCTTGAGGATAATTTTAGCATTAAAAAATAAATAAATAAATCTAGGGGTATAGTGACAGAAAAAAGGCTCAGACGAACTTTATTTTCAGAAAAAAAAATACCTATGTGGTCACTTTAATTTAAGAACATAACAGAATCTGAGTCTAGAAGCAATAGTTAAACTTTTTCGGAAAATGTAATTTGACATTTTGTAAAACATAGCGCTTGTTTTTGATATTTGTGCTTGAATTAAAGTCAGTTACCATTTACTTGTTCTCAGAAATTCAAAAACTCAAATATATTGTATTTCATACCATTTTGTACTTGTAAAGTTGAAATTTGTAGTTATGGATATGATGATATATCGCAATGTAAATTGTATTATTCAGTATTGGGATATATCGTATCGTACCATACAAATCTTAAATTGTATCGTATATCGTTAGATTATTGGCAATGTACAGCCCTAATTGTAATTGACGTTAAGGGGAAAAATAATAATTGTAATTTCAGCTCGAATTGGAAAAAATGCTGGTTACCGTATTTGTAATTGTGTTGTAATTGAACATGAATAATTAACCACACAAGGGTCAATCCTTAAGATGAATTTTATTTAGATAAAGCAAATGGAAAATTTTAAACATTTGACAGTTTAATGTTTAAAGTTTTTGCTACAAAAACTTTTAAAAAGCGCTAAAGTGTGTGTTTGTGTAAATGTCATGATTTACCCTAACCCTAACCCTAACCCTGTCAGAATCCAGCAGTAACTTAGAAATTCCTCTTTGGGGTCAAACCAAAAGGACAAACGCAGTCAAAACTGAGATAAAGAAAAAAATATATAAATAAATAAATAGATTCTCTATAAATCTATATTTTTGTCATGAGTTTTTCTCCTAATCTCAGCCAGGGACAAAGAGACAAAGGGTGGTTTTTGTTGGTCACTGTGAGGAATTCAATTATAAACTCTACTACTTTTTTTTTACATCAAAAAAGAGGACAAGAGCATAATATGAACTAAAACCCAGACCATTCCAATTTTTTATTAAAAAAAATATTGCAAAAACTTGACATAAAACTTGACATAAAAACTTTCTGCACATTGTTTGTCATAAGGACTGTATTTAAAAATGGAAAGCAGAAATTAGTCTGCAGCACAAGCAACGTCCTAGATGCATGTTTATAATGTTTTAAATATGTCAGTTTAATTTTGTATTTATCGACAGTGTCTATTTTTGGTGCTTTTCTTTACATATTAATGAAATAAATGCAGCTTTGTAGGATTACTTAACATTATTACAGATGTTTCTGAGAAGATGTGAAATATAGATAGTTGTGTTTGAAATAGCATACTAATGTAGGAGGATGAGTTATTAATAATGGGTTGTATAAATAAGAATATTAATTATGATTATTATTATTACTTCAACTTTTGCGGGGTGCCACTCCTGTTAACGGGAGAGTTATGTTTAAGTTTTTAGACTAAACCCATTAATGTGAAACCAGGGAAATATGAATTCGAACAGCAACATCTACACCATCATCACATCTTTAATGAATCTGAGGAATCAAAGATTACGTTTAACTTTTCATTCAAAATTCAACAATTAACACAGTCGAAATATCAATTGAAATGGGATAATTAAATCATGATAAAATGCATTTCTGGGCTAATAAAAGTGAGGATTATATGTATTGAAGTGAAATCACTAATCTAGGAGACTGCTAGTCTACTAAATATTGAATAAAAATGCAGGATACATATTTGAATAATAAGATCATAAAATCAAAGAATAAAATCATAAAGAGAGCTCATAAAACCAAGGTCAAAGACAAACAGGGGAGAACGAACAAACATGAATGAGATGAACTGTGTGTGGAACATGTTGTGAGTGTAAGTGTGTAGTTATGGAAGTATGTACAGTATGTGATCTATTGTGGATCAAGTTTGCTGATCAGAGTTCATTCAGGTACCTTGAAGATGATGTCAGGGTTGGACCTGGAGGTGCTGTTTGAAGAAATGCAGCAGGACATGCCACCGTTGGTTCTGTTGCGTTTCAACAGAGTGTAGCCCCTTCAGCCGATCCAGGCGGTTCTGGCCTTCACAGCTGGGTTAGAGAATGGCTCATGGCTTACCACAGTGGGTCACGGGCCGGGCTTCTTTCGGCAGTTACGCACGTCACTAGATGCTGGATTCATCCGAACCAAGCAGCTGTTGTTTCCAAAAATCTGTTTCAACTAAAAATAAAATGAAATAAATAAAATGATGGGGAAGGGAAACGTGTTGAGCATGAAACGCCAGCGTCCCAAAACTGAAATTTTGGGCGGTTTTCTTCCTTTTAAAAGATGATCTTTGAGACTCGTCTCCCAAGGAGAAAGGCTTCATTGATTGGTTTAAAGTTGCCAGCATCTCAGCTGGCTGCCTGTGGGTGTGTCTGGGGTGTGTGTGTATGTGAGACAATGACAAACAGGAGGGATGATTCCTAGATTTACACATAAACCATAATAATGAGTTCAGCATATTAAAATAATCTTTTCGACATTATATCTTGAAATATCATGTATTATGAAAGAGTTTGGTACCAAACACGACTGGAAAATAGCCTAGTATTACTTTAGGAACCGGTTAATGAATTTTACTTGTAATTACTCGTAAACATAAATGTCAAAAATCATGTTATGCCTCTTCTTTACTACATGGTTGCAGTTGATACCTTAAACTAACTTTTGTGATGTTTTCTGGTGTTTTCTATTTTAAGCACTTTTTAAATGATGAAACATTTAAAATAGCATTCTGTGGGTATACAATTATCTGAAAAGACTGGAATAGGACAGACAATATTTGCATATTTGTTCTTCCCCCGTGTGGAGTCGTACTGAACACTTCAAAGTGTTGGTTGGGCCAGTCTTTTTGGCTCCGTTATTGGGTTCAAAGGCCGCATAGTGGGGTTAGCTATGCACCTCAAGGTTGCTGGGGCAGTTATTTTGTAAACAGTTGGTGATAAAGAAACCTTGGTTAATTCCTGTTAGGAAGAGGGTCTTTAGGCTTGTTTTGGTTCCCTACACTAACTATTGTCTACTATGTTAGTATGAGTAGTTTGTTAGTATCAGTAGTACGTTAGTATATCATCAACACAGGCATCGTTTAGAAAGACTGAGTACGCAAGAGTAAACAAGAGGGCTCTTATTTTGAAGTTAACAGGAAGTTTAGTCAGTAGCACAATGGAGGGTCTCTGAAAATGTGTGAAATGTTTCTACGTGAGTTTTATGGATCAAATGAGTAGATGTTGATATTATTAAGGGCTCTATTCTCCCGTCTGGACTTAGCGCTTTTTTGCACGCCTGCAGTTAAGCGCTTCTCTCCTTCATGTATTCTCCAGTCCAGGTTCACAGAGCAAAACCGCGTAGTCTGAATGAAGGCGGGCTGAAGAAAAGGAGGTGGTGATGTCATTTTTTTTGGGCTGTCTAGAAATCATGGAACATGGAGTTTTCCCAACGCTTGTAAATGTCATTGAAATCCATGAAAATGATAAAGTTCACTTTTAATTTGAAACTCCTTCATTGATAAACAATGTAACAGGTTGATTTGATCAGATTATTGATCAGATTATTGTTGTGTGACTGAGGATTGGCCACGTTCTTCTGTCTGAGTCACAGTTAAAATCTCTCTCCTTCATCATCATCATACGTTAGTATGTTATTTTCAACACAGCCAATAAGTGCAGTCAGTCATTAGCGAGCGTCCTGTCAGTTGATTGATTATTATTGTGTGGTGATTAATTATCATTAGACACCCTCTCTCATCACCCACGCCTTCTCTCTGTGCAGGTAACGGCGTCTGACCCTGATAAAGGTGGCGACATGGAGGCCCTGAGGTACTCCCTCCATGGCCAGGGAGCAGAGAGTGAATTTCTAATCGATGAGATCACAGGAAAGATCTACGCCCAGCGGACTCTGGACCGCGAGGAGAGAGCGGTGTGGCGTTTCGTTGTGCTGGCTACAGACGAGGGTGGCGAGGGTCTGACGGGCTTCACTGACGTCATCATCAACGTGTGGGATATCAATGACAACGCCCCCGTTTTCACCTGTGCTCCCAGTTGCCATGGTGACGTGGTGGAGAACTCCGCGGCGGGGACATCTGTGATGGAGATGACGGCCACAGACCTGGACGACTCGGCCGTGGGTCAGAACGCCGTGCTCTCCTACAGGATTGTGGGTATTTTGGACAGCACTAACCTAGAGGCAGGGGGGGTACCGACCTTTTCTGAAATGTTCACCATCAACCCGACCACTGGAACCATCGGCGTAGGGATGGGCGGCTTGGACAGAGAGCAGGTGGCGTCCTACCGACTGGTCGTAGAGGCCAGAGACGGAGGAGGGATGGCAGGAAGTGGAACGGCCACCATTCAGATCAAGGACGTCAACGACCACGCCCCCAGGTTCCTGGACCACTCCTGCCACGCCCGGATCTCTGAGAGCGAAGAACCCAATGCTGAGGTGGGTCACACTAGCCTAGCATCCATCCTAATCTCCTTGTATTAATCAATGTTTAATACAGGTGATTAGTCTGGTAGTGCTCACAAGGCATTTGAGTTCTGGGGGCGAGACAAACACGCGTAGTGTAGCCAATCAAATGATGAGCGGTCCTGACGACATTAGCGCAATAAGCGTCTTTTTCCCTAAAAAAAAGCTGGCATAGGAAAATGGCATGTATGTTACAGACTTAGGGTTTTAAAACCTATTCTTGTTGTGGTTTCAACACAATATCCAGATATAAAGATATATTCAGATACAACGGTGCCATTTTTGTTTTGACACTGCTTGGCGCAGGAGATATGAAATTCTTTCTGTACGGCTCCGATTGAGTTTTTTTCATGCCGAGGAAGTGAGCAGAAGCGGCGGCATTACCACACCCACTTTCTTACAAAAAGTAAGGAAGTGGGTGTGGCTCATCGCCAGGCTAGGATCACACAGGATGGCTGTGTTCACCAAAACATACAAATCATCTCAATCTAGAACGCCGCCACACTTACCGCCATCCAATACTCCAAATGTGATTTCAACCTTCCTATATATCTATTACCTAAAGGTTCTAGAGCTTTCCGCTGAAGACAAAGACACTGGGGAAAACGCACAGCTGACGTTCAGCATTGTGTCAGGAGACCAGGAACAGAAGTTCTACATGGTCAGTCACAAGCAGGAGCAGAGAGGAAGTCTAAGACTCAAGAAACGTCTGGACTATGAACGGCACAGCGAGCAGAAGTTCAACCTCACACTGAAGGTACAAAAAAAACAGCTTCTGTCATTTTTTTCACAATCTCTAAACTGTGAAGCTGAGCTGGAAGAGAAATATGCTAGAATACTGCAGCACTGTTTGATCTGATTGACGAAGATAAATTAAAGTTTGACTTCTGCATGGGAAAATGGTGTTTGGGTTCAGAATTACCAAATTCTAGAAGATTTTAGTTCTTTCTATCATAACGTTAGTAACATGGGTCACATTTTACTCAAAATTTTCTACAGAAGCCTGACATTACGCTGTCATTATCGGTCATTGGCATGTTTAAGGTGTCATGAAGGCTGTCATTATCTGTCGTTTGCTAAATTATGACACCTTTGGAGCTTTGTTGGCATTTTTTGGATTGGATAGTTGGGTTAAGATTAGGAAGGGTTAGGGCACACGTGTCAAACGCAAGGCCCGGGGACCATTTAGAGCATCCTATTTGGATGGTCAGAGAGAGAGAGAGACCCTGAATCATTGTGTACATTACCAACTAATTCAGTCATAGATATCTCCAAATCAATGCACAAATTCAATGAAACTCTTCTCAATTTTTCCAAAAACCTTCAATTCTCTTCAAATTATTTCACAAAATTTCCCCAAATTACATAAAAATTTATCACAAAATCAAATGATTTGAAAGTGAAAATCCTGAATGGACTGAAATCTGTCACTTATTGCTTTGATATTATCAGTGCTGTACATATTTTATCATGTATTTATTTGTGAAGTGCGAACTAGAACACAATAATGATCAAATTACTAATTTTTCTGCCTAAAATCTAACGCCCACTTGAAATAAACTGCCCTGTATTTGGCCCCTGAACTAAAATGAGTTTGACACCCCTGGGTTAGGGTAACGAAGGGTTAGGGTAATGAACGACACTTAATGACAGTCTTCATGACACTTTATTCATGCTAATAACCGGTGTCATGTCATAATAATGATAGCGTAATGTCATCCTTTATGTATCAAACTTCAGGTAAAGTGTTAACGAAACATGAAAAATAGTTAAATATTTGACTTGTAGCATGAATGATGATTAAAAAGGTCTTTGGTTCCCAGGTTGAGGACCTGGACTTCTCCAGTCTGTTGCACTGTGTGGTAGAAGTGGAGGACTTCAACGACCACGCTCCTGTCTTCATTTCTCACTTCCTGTCTCTGGCCCCCCTCCCTGAGGACATCGTTGTTGGGACCAGTGTGGCGCGTTTGGTCGCCAGTGACTCAGATTCAGGCTCGAATCGAGAGCTCACCTACAGCCTCTCGGAGGAGTCGGATCCAGACGGTCTGTTCACCGTCGATCAGTCGGGTCTGCTGACGGTGGCCCGACCTCTGGACCGGGAGAAGGTCCCTCAGCACCACCTTGTTGTCATAGCAACGGACCACGGGCTCCCACCTTTAACGGGCAGCGCCACAGTCCAGTTGCCTCTTTTGGACGTCAACGATAACGGACCACAGTTTGAAGCCCTTTACTCTCCAGTTGTCTTTGAGAATGTCATCGGACCCCAGGTGAGCTGAGCTAAATGTTCTTCAGCATAAGTAGAGTCATACGCAGTTTGCAGGGGTAGGGGGAAAAATACAATTCTTAATATAATGTACATAATATACAAATATTTTAGGTGTCATAAAACACAGTGACTGTACCAAATGTATATTAATTGTAGAATGTGTTTTCTATTTGTTGCAGTATAAGTTTTCAGTGAAATGGTCCCAAATGTTTAATACTTTAGGTTGGTTCTCCTTCTATTGCGCAATTCTTCTTCACAATGTAAATGGTGAAGCGACACTGCACCCAGCAGGTCATGTATGGTACTGCCACAAAAATGACAAAGATTGTATCATGAATTTACAACATTAATTTAATTTAAGATTTTTAATGACACGGTTCAGCCTCACAGAGATAAAAAAAAAAAAAAAAAACGAAGAACAAATCAGGGAGGAGCTGCTTTCTTCTTGTAAATAGGATGTTACATTTTATTTTTTTTACAGCATTTTTACTGTGTTTTGGACTAAATGCTGGGATTCATTGGATTTTTGAATGTCTGAGGAAGATTTTGAGACAACTTTAGATGTAATATATGGATTCAGTCAGACATGGCATCACTTTAAATGTGAGCAGTGCTGGACTGCTTATGTTGCCATTTTGTTTCCAAGTTTAACAAAATAATTAAGTGTGTTTACTGTGATGGTTGTGTCTTAAAATGGTTTATATGGTTAAAAAACAGAAGTTTTTAAGCTTTCAAACAATATATGATACTTGTGATAATGCTGCTTTATTTGAGTGAGAACATGATTGTTGACCCTTATTCAGGATGGTGGGCGTTACGACGCATCAACGCAAATCTTTATCATCAACATTATCAATTATGTTACTAATCATTTTTGTATTATTGTATATGTTACACACATTGTGGTTGGTGCGAATCTGAAAACGATGTGTATATATATATATATATATATATATATATATATATATATGTTTTGTTTTTTTTTCTTTTGCCCCCCAGCAACAATCTTCGACCTATGCGTACTGTTACTATTTGTTCTGAATTCATGGATTTACTGGATCAAATGCTTTTCCTTCTCCTGGTTTAGGTGGTAAAGTTGAACCAAACATCCAGTCTTCTTCGGGTTGTGGACCAGGATTCTCCTGAGAATGGAGCTCCCTTTCACTTCACCGTCCCCTCTGAGTATCACCATGGCAACGACTTCTACCTCCAGGACAACCTCAACGGCACGGCGACTCTTACCGCCCTGAGGACGTTCGACCGTGAGCGTCAGAAAGAGTTCCTCATCCCCATCGTGATGAGTGACAGTGGGAACCCACCTAAAACTGTCACCAGCACCCTCACAATCACTATCGGAGACCAGAATGATCACGCACACTTGGCCGGAGAGAAAACCATTTTCATCAATAGCCACAGAGGTGAGGAAGTATTTTTTTAATATTTGTCTTTTAGGTTACCGGTAGTGAGTTTGAATTACAAGCTCTATCAAAAGAAGGTTCAGTTTAAATTAGGGTTAGCCAGGTCAAGTTTGTCACAATTGCTTGTGGATGCTGCAATGTGACACAACGCTAACGCTAACTGATCAACGTCGAGCGCTGGGTCACATTTCTGAACAATGGTTGAGTGTAAAGAAAAACCCCACAGAAACATTTCTTTTGCATCTCTAAACCAAGTAACGACACTAAGTCAGAGTTAGCCAGACGTTTGGGGATAAACACCTAAAGGGTACCTGTAGTGGAAATGTACATAACAAACAAATGTGTTGGTTATGTAATACCAATAAACTTACAAAACATGTCCCCCTTTTTTATTAAAAAAAACACATTACAAGGACTTTTTAGAATTATTTTATACCTTGGGGTATAAACCATAGAGAGACGCCATTTTGGTCAGGATATGACACACGTTAGTTGATACCTGTTAGCTGTTGCTAGGCAATGGTGTTCATTGGTCTACAGTTTCTAAACAATGGTGGAATATAAAGCCAATGGTTGCAATAACAACTAGTTACCAAATAGATATTTCCGCCCTCGTAAATACACAAATTCAGTAAAACTCCACACAATTTGGAGGATGGCAATTTCCCCATGATTTTATCACATAAGGTTTAATGAATTTTAAATCCATAAATGTTTAAAGAACTCTAATGATTTCACATAATTCCCCAAATAAAATTAAAAAATGGTCACAAAATTAATGAAATTTAGAAGAGAAAATCTTGCAGAGACTGATATCTGTCACTTAGTGCTTGGAAATTGGGCATCTTACATACTTTACATACCTTACATACTTTAGATACCTTACCTACCTTAGATACCTTAGATACCTTACCTACCTTAGAAACCTTAGATACCTTACATACCTTAGATACCTTAGATACCTTACCTACCTTAGAAACCTTAGATACCTTACATACCTTACATACCTTAGATACCTTACCTACCTTAGATACCTTACCTACCTTAGATACCTTACATACCTTACATACCTTAGATACCTTAGATACCTTACCTACCTTCGATACCTTACCTACCTTAGATACCTTACCTACCTTAGATACCTTAGATACCTTACCTACCTTAGATACCTTAGATACCTTACCTACCTTAGATACCTTAGATACCGTACCTACCTTAGATACCTTACCTACCTTAGATACCTTAGATACCTTACATACCTTAGATACCTTACCTACCAGATACCTAACATACCTTTTATACCTTACATACCATAGATACCTTAGATACCTTACCTACCTTAGATACCTTAGATACCTTACATACCTTAGATACCTTACCTACCAGATACCTAACATACCTTTTATACCTTACATACCATAGATACCTTAGATACCTTACCTACCTTAGATACCTTCGATACCTTACATACCTTAGATACCTTAGATACCTTAGATACCTTAGATAACTTACATACCTTAGATACCTTACATACCTTACCTTACATACTCAGAGTAATCCAGAGGTTGGCTCCATAATATCGGTATGGGATACACACCTAAAACTTTTATATTCAGGTGAAATTTAGAGGTATGTGAAGACCTCTTCTAGCCAAGTTGCTATAGGGGATCTCTGGGCTAAGCTAATGGGCTAAGCTAATGGGCATCAAGCCAAAGTTACGTCTGAAACCAGATGCAGTCCGACAGAATTCCTTCACAGAAAGTTTCAATGCAGCTTGTAGACATACTTGTTCAGAGCACTGCTAAATTTCTGCTTACACGGAATACTATGGGGGGTCATGGCATTAACCACACCCCCACCACATTGTTCCCTCTTATTTCCTTGTGGCTAAATGATGAACTCTGTCAGGAGATCTTACCTGTTGGTTCAGCTGCTGATCCTCAGAGGTGGTCGAGCATCATCCAATCAATGAACAGATGTCCTTTCATGCAGTTTTCATCAGTTTCTAACCATATGTGTGCATTTCCAACACCAAACTACTCAGCCATGGCTCGTTTCTGCTGCTAACAACAGTGTTGTTTAGCTCACGGTCTTGTCAAGAAATGTTCTGTGTGGAATTTGTCTCTTTTTGTATTGATCTCTGCTTATCTCAGATTCTCGGGATATTGTCAAAAAACAGCAAAAACCGCATTCTGTTAGACATTATGAATAGTAAATAGTTAATGGTAATACTAAAGTAATGATAATGAATCATAATATTTCAAGTACATTTGTAGTTTATTTATTAAAGAGTGGACCGACTAAGTAAAGATTACCTGGAGGAAATAGTGCAAGTAGACAATCACTGGCCACATGTCAACGCTATGACCTCATTATGCTGACATAAGGTATGTTTAGTCGCTACACGTGTCAAATAGACTGAGTTTGTTTATTCAGATCTCTACTTTTTAAGAAAAAAAATAAATACATTTTTATTCTTGGGATAAAATTCATATTGTGTTTAAAAAAAATTAAGTTTTCTCCTCATCACAAGGTTTGTTGCCTCTGAAAGTTTTAAAAACTCTTCCCTGGGGTTTTGTCTCGTTTTAAATGTGTCATAGTTTAAAAAGTGTGACATGTCAGATGGTAGAGTAGAACATGCCCTGCAGGTTACCCACACACTCCCTGTGGGCTACCAGATGCCCTCGGGCAATGTGTCAGCAAACCTTAGACCAAGTTTAAAAGTATGAAAATAGACTTTTTTATTTATTCATAGTGACTGGAGTTATACTGTATGTAAAACACAGCAGTGATTAAAATGTACAAACACACTCTCTCACACACATTATATTTTATTGTGTTCTTCACCTTTATTTCCTCGTTGTCATTGTCTGTCCTACAACAAGCACTAGTTTATAGTTCATTATTGGAATTAAATTCACACACACACACACACACACACACACACACACACACACACACACACACACACAAAGGATGTTTAAAAGATGTTTAAAGGATGTTTTAATGCTGTTTAAAGGATGTTTAAAGAATGTTTAAAGGATGTTTAAAGAATGTTTAAAGAATGTTTAAAGGATGTTTAAAGAATGTTTAAAGGATGTTTTAATGCTGTTTAAACAGAGAACTGATGTATGTTTCCTTTCAGGTCGTATGCCGACTACAGTGCTTGGAAAAGTCTACGCACCAGACCCTGACGACTGGGACAACAAGACGTACGTGTTTGAGGGACACGTGCCCAGGTAAAAAAAACATGAAATGCTTGAAATGTAAATATATCAAATATCATTATTCTGTGTTCATAAGTTCAGTCACAGCTCAACACCTTTCTGTCTTTTTCTCACTTGACTTTTAAATATTCATCAGAACTTATTTTAGAAACCTCATGTTTAATTCAAATCATATAATGTAACACAGCTCTATGTAGATTCTACAGCACTGTTTAAAAATGACCATTGTTACATTGAATGAGGTGCATGTAATAAAGAACTGTTAATTACACAAAATGACCATGATTGGGTTTAAATCCAGTTGCTTTTGATTAATGTTGCCACATTTAACAATGCCTTTGAGACCAACACAATAAATTTACTATACTGTAAGTTTATCGCTCAAGATGTTGGTAATATGTGTTCTGATAAATGGTGGAAATGTATTTATTTATTGACGTCAGAGTCAAAGATAAAATTTCAATAATAAACTAGAATATTTCCTAAAGAAAATTAAAATGAGGTTATACAGTATCTCCCAGCATTACCCCCAGCTGACCCAATGACCCCTTTATGACCATGTGATGGTCCATATCCTGGCTCCTGATTGGCTGGTGACAAACATCAAAGGACCCATCACCCATTACTGTGTGATGAAGTGGAAGGAAAATTAAAAAGAATCATTTAAAAAGTTATAATACAAAAAAAATAAAGCATCCATAATTCAGCATAATGCTTTGATGCATCCAACGAGTTATTTCCTACAGTATATCAATGCTATCACTAGATGCCTCTGAGGACGTCTGACAGTTGGCAGTCAAAACATGTCAGATCAAATTTCCTGAAAAAATTGTCCGAACAAACTTAACCTTAACATATTATTTCAAAGGAAAAGACAAAATGAAGTGGCTGGAATTATTTGTGAGTTTTTGTTGCCTTTTTTAAAGGTATTTTGTGGGTTATGGGAGTCATTTATGTGTGTATATTTGGTGTCATTTGTTGTATATTTAACATATTTGTCTTGAAGTTTTAACCAAATCATTCAAAAGAATATATTCAGTATACATATTATTTTTTTGTGCATTTCTGGAGTCATTTTGTGTGATTGAAGTCTTTTTGTAATTTTCTTCTCTAAATGTGTGCGTTTTTGAAGGTTATGAAGATATTTTGTGAATTGTTGGTGTCTTTTTGTGCATATTTTACATGCTTTTGTTGAAGTTTTAACCAAATTATTCAAAATAATGTATCGAGTATCTTATCATTTTGTGTGTTTTGGAGTCATTTTGTAATTTTCTTCTCAAAATTTGTTGTATTGTGAGTTTCTGAAAGTATTTTCTATGTTTTTGTCATTGTTTTGTGCATTTTTGTGTTTTTGGAGTCATTTATGTGTTTTTTTTTTCATGCCGTTATGTATATTTCACGTATTTTTCTTGGTGTTTTAACCAAATCACTCAAAATAATGTTATATTATTTTAAAACACATGTAATCCATACAGGTTAGAACAAAGCGTGTCGGCTGTCAGTGAAAAAGACTTTGCTTCACACTTACATAGAACTTTAAAATGTGATCATTTCAAATAAAAGTTGTAGTTTAGTCCAGAGAAAGTAGCTTTTTAACTTTGAACGATGGGATTTTCTCGTAAACCCAAATGTTGATGCAGTAAAAGCTTTAAGGTTTGTACTGTATCTCTATCTTTGGGTTAACATCTTCAAAGCATTCCTCACCATAACTCACAGCCATGTGACCTATTTAGAGCGGACACGATATTAGCAGTGATCAATGAATGATTAATAAAGTCAGTTCCAGCAGAAGATCCATTGAACTCCACATATACTTGAGTATTTCAGAAACGTGAGCTTTGGACTTGAAGAAGCAGTAAAAGAGTGAACTGTCGTTACAAGTGATTTCCTCTCTAATTAAACATGAATGAGCTCATTTACTGCACAAGGAGAGCGAGGTGAGGGAGAATCTACGTCGCTGCACGACTACGTGCTCATTAGCTCTCCTTCTTTATCCCTCTGACATAGGTTCACATGTCCTAAACTATACTTTGGATCCAAATCACCAAATAATTCAAATGGAGATTCCCTTCAAATTCCCAAATATAATAAAACTCCACCGTATTTGCAGTGACACGAGTTTCCTGTTCATTAAAGCACTGGTTCTCAGCCTGTTCAGGCCGCGACCGCCAAAATAAAAGCACCAGAGAGTGGGGACCCCCACTGTAGCTGAAGGTGGTTGAACACAGACATGAACATTGAAGAACAGTCATGTGGAGACAGGACCATCTATAAGGGGGAATAAAGGAGAGATTTTTGGGGTCCATCCATAAAGTCAGTAAAATGATGGTCCATTGTTCTATGAATCTGTGATAACCACATTTATTTATTCATCTGAATAATATCCACTGTTATCCACGAACGTTTATTATTATTATTATTATAGTCATCTTAAAGATGGAAATTCTGGTTTTAATCACTAATAAAATGTTTTCAAAGTGACCAAAGATGGTGGAAAATGTGGTGAAATGGGATTTTAAAAACCATTGTTTAAAGCTTAGAGTGGGCAAACCAGAGAGAAAAAGTTGTAAAAATGGTTCAAAGTGTCAATATAGGAACAATTTGTTTAAACTGGCAAATAATGGACATGGCAAATTGTGAATGTGGTTGAATTGACAAAAATAAGAATGAAATATGGTGAAAATAGGTTAAAAGTGACAATAATGGGTCAACATATGTGACATTAGGTGTAAAAAAACATAAATGTATAAAAATGACTCCCACAATGGCACAGTGACAAGAATACAAGCTACAGCGTTAGCATTAAATAAGAATATTGACAGGCGTGGGGACACGAGGATGTTAAAAAGGAACAGGATTCTATCTGTCGATCAATGTTCACACACTTTGTCTCTGTAGTTTAACTAATGCATGACTTTAAAACATGAGCCCATTGCCCCCCAAAATAATCCAGACAGTATTTCATAATAAGTAGAAAGAAAAAAAAAAAACTAGATTAAACTATTCACTTGTATAATTTTGTTAAAAGTGTCAAAAAAACACATAAATTGATAAAAAGCAGCAAATTGTGAGGAATGCAATTTAAAAATGTAGGAAGAATTAGTTTAAACTGGCAAATAATGGGCATCAAAAAATTGTGATTGTGGTTAAATTGGCAAAAATAAACCTAAAATATAGTGAAAAGAGGTTAAAAGTGACAATAATGGGTCAACATATGTGACATTAGGTGTAAAAGTGGTAAAAAGGGTTTATAAGTGCTGAACATGTCTGGAAAGTGGAAAAAAATGTGCAGAAAAGTCATTAAAATGTGACAGAAATGGGAGAAATGTAGCAAAAATACATTAAAAGGAGCAAAAATATGGCAAGAAAAAGTGATTAAAAATAGGTTGAAATATGATAAGTTTGGTGGAGTTGTAGAAAAAGATAAAAAAAAAAAATAAATACACATCTTAGTTTTCGAAGGCATCTGATGACCCCCTCCCAGTATCTTGCGACCCCAAATAGGTTTCTGAACCCAAGGTTGAGAACCCCTGCCTTAAATATGTGACTTTGGTCATTTCTATACTCAATCAAAACACCATTGTTGATACAACGCTTTAGTCTTCAACAATCCTGCTATTCATTTCTTTAAAAATTGTTCCTTAAATTTAAACAAAAAATAATAATTTGAAGGAGAAGATCCAGCTCTGATATCAACCATGTATTACCTGAATAAGTGTCTATTAAAATATATTTTATATAATGTATAAATTAAAATGGAAACCACAGCATAAACATAAAGAAAATTGCACTTTTTCCCACTAGAAATCTGTGACCCACTATCAAACTTTCAACACTTTATAAAAGTATTTTAATTGCATGTATTTAGTTGTAAAATGTCAGAGTCATTGCCAGCTAACCCTAACCCTATTATTTAGCAACTTTAAATATCATTGTCTTTCATGTTGTGTTTTCTTTTTTAACCTTTTGTGACGTTTTTTCTCTCCATCAGTTACTTCATCTTAAATAAACGTACGGGTTTCCTGATCATCAAAGAGAACGCCCCACCAGGCTCGTACCAGTTTCACGTGCACGTGTCGGACGGCGTTTGGCCGGACGCCGTCTCCACCGTCACCATACACGTGAGGGAACTGCGAGACGACGCCATCTATAACTCGGGATCACTTCGCTTAGCAGGTAAGACTAACCCTGGAATCCAGGATTTACACCCAACAGTCCTCGTTTTTATCACATTGTTTAAACATTGTACAATAAATTATCATCTAATGGTTATGGATGTCTTTGCACATGTGCTTATTGATTGTTTTTCTACGTTTAAATTCCAAAGCTTTCACACAGAAGCAACTAAAAAGACAAAGGAAAACATTTACGGTTTGCCATCAGTGTGTGTGTGTGTGTATCATAATCTTTGTTTATCCTATAAGGAGCTACTGTATTTGTGATTGAAGATGACCTGTTTTGATGTTGCTTGTCTGGGCTCATAGCTGCAGACAGATGGTCACAGTGATGACTGTGTGTTTAGATAGAAATCAGCTGATGTTGAGCAGAGTTTTTGGAAAAAAGGTGCTGGTTTGAATCCAGAGGAGAATAAGTAGTAAAATGATCAGATCTCTTTAGGCCCACCCACACATAGCCTGTTATCTGCTAAAACCAACATATTTGAGACACTAAGAGGGGGGTTACCAGATGCCTTCAAGAAACTAAAAACACATATTTTTTTAAAACATTTGAGCCCATTTTTGCTAATTTTTACACATTTTTTTGCAACTACACCAAACTTGTCATATTTGAACCTATCACTCTTTCTTGCCATATTTTTGCTCCTTTTACTTCCTTCCTACATCACATTTTAATGCCTTTTTATGCACAAGACAATTTCAGCACAAACCCTTTCCACCTTATATTACATATGTTGACCCATTATTGTTACTTTTAACCTATTATCACCATATTTTATTCTTATTTTAATCTTTTTTTCCCCCATTTCACCACATTTTCCACTATTTTTGGTCACTTTGAACCATTTTATTAGTGATTAAAACCATGATTTCCATCTTTAAGATGACTATAATAATAATAATAAACGTTCCTGGATAACAGTGGATATTATTCAGCTGAATAAATAAATGTGGTTATCACAGATTCATAGAACAATGGACCATCATTTTACTGACTTTATGGATGGACCCCAAAAATCTCTCCCCTTTATTCCTCCTTATAGATGGTCCTGTCTCCACATGACTGTTCTTCAATGTTCATGTCTGTGTTCAACCACCTTCAGCTACAGGGGGGGTCCCCACTCTCTGGGACCTTTATTTTGAGGGTAGCGGGATGAAAAGGTTGAGAACCAGTGCTTTAGATTACCTTCCATGCACACATTGACCTACTGCTATGATAAAAGCTCGGTAGACGTTTTTTATCTTTGATTTAAGGAAAAGTTGTGATCACTGTAGTATATTGTGCAGTTTTTTTTAAAGGACGTTAAGTAAAAACAAAAGATTGTCAGTTTGTTTCCTTTGAATGGTTTGGTCTTTGCAGGTCGTCTACAGAAGAAAAGGCCATTTTTCATGACTTAGTCTTTGATAATGGTTAGTAAAGGTTTTGGCTCAGTTAGTTTGACTTCCTCAGGTGTTAAACACTGTCTGTCATAAGCTGATGTACAGCACATCAGCACAGAAATACATTTACCTTGGAGAAATTGAAAATGGCTGAAGGATTTTTATGATTTTATAGATATTGAAATAGAAAGAGATGAATGCCCTCTAAAGACGAAGAGGGAAAGACGGTGGAAGTCAAGCCTCACATAAGCAGATAAAAGGATTTTTCTGGTTCTGAAAGGAGAGCAAAGGTAAATGAATGAATGTGCACCAAAGCTGGAAACAGATGCTGCACATCCCCAGTGTTTGTCCAAGAGACACAAAGACATCTGGATAAGGAAGAGCACAAAACACTCTTTGTTTTCAGAAATGAAAAGTAAAGCCAAATCATTTGCTTTATTATTTTGTTCCAAACCAAAATCTGATACTTTCTGATAGTTTCATTTGTCTAATATGTATTCCTGTGGGTTGGCCACTTCATTGAGGTGTTTTTTTTTTTAACTGTCATGAACAGGCTGTTAGCTGCTGTGTTTATTGATTTATGAGCCCCCGGGCTGTAACGCAGAGCCTGAAATTGAAAAAGCAGAGAGCACAGGTGTTGGACACTGCTGTGAACACATCGGCACAACCTCCTGAAAAGCTTTTAACCTGCAGTTCAAACAAGGCGCCCACTTTCCAAACAGCGTGTGAAATCTAGGATTTCTGAATATGGGAATAGCTTTAGATGGGGAAAGTGATGTCATTTTTCCTATTGGAGGAATTACGTTGTGGATATCTGAAATGTTCATTTTGACTAGGAAGAATTAATGTGAGGATATTTGTATTACATAACCACACTAGTTATTAAACGTTAAAAGGGCTAGCAATAACGAGTGTGGGTTTCTTCATTTCAGCTCACTGTATCCAAACACTGTACAACTGTTTTTTCCCCTCCTTCACCGATCAGAGCTGTAGAGTAAACACTCATTGATTCTTCGTCTTGGGGATTATGGAAATATTCTACTTATAGCATTACTTACATCCTCTTTGACATTCTAAATCCTATTCCAAGAACAAATGCAAAATGCAATAAGGACGCTAGTTAAATCTGCCTCAGCCAGATTAAGTCTCTCTCTCTCTCGCTCTCTCTCTCTCTCTTTGCGGTAAACAAAAAGTCCTTGAAACATCCACATAACAGGAGGTGAAAGTGAAACGCGGCGTAGAGCTGAGGGAGAAGCTGCGATCATTGGCTGATGCTGATATATTAAGACTGGATAAGAGAACAGTCAGTAAAGCATGAGTCAGAGCTGAGGTGGTACATACGTATGCCCGTGAGGCTGACACGAGACCATACCACTACAATGACTTATTATTACTATTGTGATTTCCTGTGAGTCATCGTCCAGTGTTGGTGAGACGAGGGAAAACACAAGCATTCTGAGTATATTCTGTCTTGCTTTACACACTTGCTTTATTATTACATCTGTTTGTGGACACACAATATTTTAATTTCATTTTCAATTAGAATTAAAATTTTATTATAGCAGTCGTCAGAAAAAAACCAAACATCAGTTAATTATCTAACCAATCAGCCTAAAGTGTTTAGGGTGAAGCAAAAGCTTTAACAAAACAAGGCTCTCGATCGGTGTTTCTTAAATGGGGGTACGTGTACCCCTAGGGGTACGGGATGGCACTACAGTACTTGAGAGAGAGAAATTCAATAATTTACTGACAAAAGCATAAAAAATACAGGCTTTTATGCTGTTTATTTGTAGTTAAAAATGATAATCATAATGATGATAAAATGATCTTAATTAGAACTTGAACAGTCAGTCATGGTCCCACACCAGGCGAGAGATGACTAGAAATGATAAAAATAAGTCCATTCAGGAGTTTTTCAAATCTATATACCCTCCATTCTTTGGTTATTCCGTTTTAAAACCACATCAAAATAACAAATTAACGGTGTGGTTATTTTGTTCTACTTCCTTGAAACAAAACAAAAATAGAGGAAAATCAAAAACCAGACAAGCAGCATTTTTCTG
Organism: Gouania willdenowi; assembly: GCF_900634775.1. NCBI lineage: Eukaryota > Metazoa > Chordata > Actinopteri > Blenniiformes > Gobiesocidae > Gouania > Gouania willdenowi. The sequence continues at coordinate 4,581,324 of NC_041046.1, forward strand.
TGTAAAAAATAATAATCTGTTTTTTTTTGTTAGATATTTACGGGGAAATTAGAATGAGAGCTGAAGTCCACTGCACCTGGTTTCCCTCCCCAGGTCCTGGACCAGAGGGGTGTTCCATAAAGGAGGGTTAACAAACTCTGAGTCTATCCATAAACTCTGGGTCAACATACCCAGCGATGGGAAACTCTGAGTATCTGGTTCCATTACAGCTGGTATGAAGTGGATCAATCAAACCTGAGTATGTAAACCTTGGGTTACTTGCGTGCATGCGTGCGATAAAAAGCCATCATCAACGGATCGAAGGTTAGACGAACTACCATGGCAACCACCCGGAAGAGTGATTTATTCACCCTGATGGTGAAATAAGCCGGTGTTTGAGGAATATGAGCCTGTTCTAAAGGTGCGTTCACACTGAACACACCTTCAGTGACTATAGTGGCTTAAGTCACACTTTTTGGTCGCTTCATCACTTTATCGTTTCAGTGACGTGACAAGCGGTGAATAATATGAATAAAATGTGCCTGAGGAGACGTGTCAGCAGCATAGGATATCTGCATAGAGAGTCCTCATGTTACACTGACTATAAAGACAGTAAATGCCACTTCATATCGCATCATTTATATTCATTTTTCATCTCAACGTCCAAAAAAGTCAGTAAAACAAAATAACCACATTGTTTATTTGTTATTTGGATTTGGTTTTAAAATGGAACAACCAAAAAACTAAGGGTACACAGATTACTGTTTGTTTTTGCTTTTCACCAAAACTCTTGGTTAGTGTGGATCTTTCCATCAGTTAATCAGTGTTGGTCAATCTGCCAATGAACAATATTGTTGTTCCACCAAATGTCCTGTTGGAGCTAAAATGTAGCGCTTAGCTCAGTTCCAGCAGCTCAAGGCGATCCAAAACTCTGATTGCTAATTTACTTTTTCAGCTCCAAGTTTAAAGAATATAAATGTCTTTTATCATTACTGGGACACAAATAGTTCAAGAAAACCTTTAAAGAATGAATGTCTCACTGACCTAACCTCTATAGCTCCTCCAGGACTGTAAATAAACCACAACACTACAGTGTGACCTTAAATAAATGAAAGAAGTATTTATAACCAGTAATGTTGTTCAGTAACAATGGCCACTGCAGCCTTAAGAAGAAGAAAAGAAGAACTTCAGCCTTATGTACAAAGACCTGCGGAGAAAATGTTGTGGAATATAATGTTGACATAAATCCAGAAAACTTTACACGCACAAAGTCATTGAGATGCATCGGCCACCGTGTATAAACTTTCAGTAACATGCAAGACAGAGATGATGCAATACATCAGCTTTCATCCCAAACCAACACTGTTAGCCCCGCCCCTTTCATCAATAAAAACGATCACCTGTGGACTCTACAAACTACGGTGAGTACAGTAGGTTGAATTGAGAGAATTGTGAATAGAGAGCTATAGTGCTCTATTCTCCCATACGCATAAGTCCAAAAAGTCACACAGCGGCGCTGTTTTTGGCTGAGCACCTGTCCCCCCTTTGTCCCTTGATGCCCAAAGTGACCTTTTGTCAAAGTGATTTTCTTTTTTTTTTGTAAGTGTGTGTGTGCGTGTGTGTGTGTGTGTGTGTGTGTGTGTGTGTGTGTGTGTGTGTGTGTGTGTGTGAAAGTCCGTCTGTGTGGCCCAAAATAATAATATAGATAATATTTTAGATCTACCTTGAGCGGTCACATGATCCATAACGTGCCCTCACTCTGCCTTCACTGCCCTGACGTACCCACACCACAGACATGCCCTGCTGCTCATTGCTCAAATACATACTGTACATCCAGGATAAAGGAGAATGCATGGTTAGACAAAGTCTGGTAGAGTTATTGGGGACCAGAGTTCTAATCCTCTTTACTAAACTTTTTTTTTTTTTTTTTTTTGTGAATTTTCCCTCTGGAAAGAAATGTCTATTCTGTGATGAACTTAAAAAAAAAAAAAAGTAAGTCAGAATAATGTGAAACATTCAGATCCAACATTACAGTATCCATTTTTTTTTGGACACACTTAAAAAAATATATGTTCTATTAGTTCCATTACAGTCATAATGAGAAAAGTCAGATTATTTTGTATATTTTTTTAACTTTTTAGTGTTGGTGTTTTATTAATAGGGAAAAAAGGAACCAACTCACCTACTTTTCACCCACTGAACCATTATGTAGAGTCTCAAAAATTCAATCAAAATTAAATTGCGCTCTTCTCTAATTTTTGATTGTTTCCGATTTAAAAAATGCAAAAATTTAATGTGCCAGCGCCCCCAAGTACACCAAAAATGTATTACGAGATAGGAATTGCCAAAAAACTGAATTAATCGTAGAATCATGAAAATTGACACAGAATTAGACCATGACAAGACAAGTAAAAAAACAAACACAGGAAGTCCAAAATCTTGAATTGAAAATTGAAATTTGCAAAATTGCTAATTTCGCTCACGTATTTTAACGCATTTCTCCTAGCGCGTTTCACCGATGGTGTTCAAAATCGCTGGAGATCACCTAGAGAAGTGGGACACCAAAATAAATCCATTTTTTATAACTTTTACAGTGTTTGCAGCCATGAATTTTTGACAAAAATGACAAAATGTCATTTTTTGTTGGAAAATGCTCCCATTTGCACATACAAACTCTGATTTGCGTCATATCAGTTGTTAAACCCCTGGCCCTAAACCAGCTCAATGTGGAAAAAATTAACATTGGCGAGTTAGCGCCCCCTACAGAGTGAAGATTTAATATGAGACAAATGTCTTTTGGTTTTAAATATTAAAACTAAAAGTCAACGGACATATTAAATACCTATTTTTAATATTTGGGTGAAGAAACATGTATAAAAACCATGGACATTCTGTAAAACACTCATTTCTCACAGCACTGACAGCAGAGCCACAGCAGGGATAACTTTATCCTGGTTGTTTACCTGCTCTGCAGCAGGTTAGCTGTAGAGGCTAAATCACCATGGTTACTCGTCCTGGATAAACTTGGCTGGCTTTCGTTCAACCAACTTGGGAATAAGTTTATCGAGGATAGCTGATTTTTTCGAAGCCCCCAGGAGATGACCACTGCTAGTCGAGAGAACTTTTACTCAGGTTAGAAAACAAAAATAAAGCTGTGAAATTAAAATAAAGAGGTGTCAGAATTGATTAAAGTAGGGTAGGCGATTTTCAAAAGCTAGCATGATTTTGAATGTAGCCTCCCTGACGGCTCCGCCTTTACCCCCTGGCCCCTCCCCTCTGTGCTCGGTCTTACTCACATGCATGCTCACAGCTGCTGCAGAAGAGGAGCTCAGCTCATCGCTTGTATTGTGCAGAAACTTTGTTGTCTCATGTCTCATTCAGCATTAAGTAAACAATAAACTTTATCATTATATACGTTATTAAACTCTGTCAGTGGTGATTATCTACTTCATTTGTCCTAAATTAATGCACAGCTTGAATTATGGCTTTGTGGATCTAGACCGTATCTTTCCCTCCTTTATTCAACCGGTTATATAAGGTATGTTTCGGTATGGTGTTTCACATGTGCTCCATGTGCCCCCTTTTAACTTTGAGCACCTACCCCTCCAAAGGTCTCTGCACGGCCCTGCTCATAATACACACAAAAGGTCATCAGATAAACAAAACATGCAATGCTAACAATTACACAAATTGACAGAAAAAATACCCGAAACAACAAAATACTGTAAAAAATTGAAAAAGGCACAGATTTACAATAAACAAAATGCAAACATAACACACAATAAATAACAAAAACACACCAAATGACTCAGAAAACACACAAAATGACTAAAAACACACAAAAAGATGACACAAAAAACCACTTTGGTCTTTCGTGAGTTATTGCTCAGACTGGTTGTTATTCTTAATACTGGCATGAATGTTGATAATGTTGATAATGTGGCCCTCGGATAAGAATCACATTTTTGTGGCCCCTGCTGTGATGACAGTTGTCCATCCCTGCCCTCGGGATACACGCTGGTGTACAGTACGTAGTGTTCTGTTTCAAACACAGCCTCTCAGTAGCTGTTCTGTGTTAGCAGTCGTGGCTAATGCTACCTCAGCAAACTGTGTGTGTGTTTTTTTTTTTGTTGAGCTAAAATGGGCCATCCTGAACATTTGGACGAGAGCTCAACCACTGTGGCTGATACGGCGCATCGCTATGGCAACGGAAAGACTGATGCTTCCCTCTGTGTCCACTTTTTTTAACTTTACCTTGGTGTGTGTTTGTAGCACAGCAGTGGTTTTAGTTCCTGGGTGAGTGTGACCGCTATCATTTCTAGACTCTCCATCTGTGAAAACACTGAGCTACAGGCAGGACTGCATCCCTCTATGGCCTCAGACGAAGCCTGTGGGAAGGAGAACGTGTGGTTGGATCAAAGCCAGGTGTAAAGCCTGCCACTCTGCATTAGTACCCATTAAGCCCCGCCCCTCACCCCGTCCTTTCTTTCCTACCGGTGTCTCCATGTGTTCCTGCGTCTCCCTCTGGACTGACTGATGTGAGCTGACATTAGCCTCCATCCCTGTCTCTGTTTCCACTGAGCCTGGTTTACAAACCCTGTCTTTTCTCTTAATGCTGAGGCTCTGTTTCACTCCACGCACGCACTAAACTAATCATTGTGTTCACTTTGAAAATAAAACGTTTGTGTGTATTGTTTCTCTCTCTCTCTCTCTGGGAGGATCTGTTTAAAGTCTTTGAGCCGTGAAGATGTTTCTGGCAAAGCTCCTAAAAAAGGGTTTTGTGTTGTTTCCACATCCTAAACAAACTTTAAACTTACTGTATGTGGGAGTTTCCAGGTGCCTTCAACAAACAATTACAACCCAACTACACCAAATGCTCCTTTTAATGCATTTTTGCTACATTACTCCCATTTCTGACACTTCTACATCATATTTCAATACCTTTTCTGCACATTTGTTAAGACATTATCATCACTTATAAACCCCTTCTACCACTTTTCCACCTAATGTCACATATTTTGACCAATTATTGTCACTTTTTCCCTCTTTTCACCATATTTCATCATTATGTTTTTGCCAATTTAACCACATTCACCATTTGTCATGCCCATTATTTGCCAGTTTAAACTAATTGTTCCTACCTTTTTCTGTTTTTAAGCCAACATTGACACTTTGAATGCTTTAACTACTTTTTCTGTCTGTTTTTGCCCACTCTAATTTGCAAATTTTAACCAATTTCTGAGGTTTTTAAAATCCAGTTTCACCACCTTTTCCACCATTTTTGGTCACTTTGAACCCATTGTTTTTCTGATTAAAACAAGTATTTACATCATTAAAGCTGAAATAGGAAATACTGCAGTAGATTGACCGAAGTTTCTGAGAAATGTATGCTTATGTATGATTGACTAGTCTTTTACTATGGTCTACTGCTGGTGGTCATTCATATACATTAATGTATATAAGTCCCTCCTTCGTCCTATAGACCCCTATACAAATAGAAACAATCACAGAGTGCTTCCAGCCAATAGGCTTTGACTTCCTGTTTTTGAGAATGTCAATCAAAGTTAATGTAGAACTGTGCACAGAAACAAGGCCGTGCGTTACAACAGCAAACAGGTCAATATGATTATGGCTCTTACCTGACCTATAGACCTATATCAATGTGACCTGATGAGACCTTGTTATGTTCCGCGATGCGCGTGCAGAAAAGTAGAGGTGTGGCTTCTGGTAGATTGGGAGAGGCAGTAGGAGGAAGTAGAGCTGTTTAGGGCGTGTCATCGAGATGTTTCTCAGAAACTCCGGATAGCAGCTTTAAGATGACTAAAATAACTGCTGCATCCTAAGATGATTTGTTCTTACTTTATATGTGTTTCTATTGGTTCCTCAGACATCACAGCAAAAGAGTTCATGGAGCTCCGAGGGAAGCAGAGGAGCCGCTACGAGCTTCTTTCTGACTTCCTGTCTGAGATGCTCTCCGTTTCACCGGACGACGTCAACATTTTCAGTCTGATCGACGTAAAGGACCAAATGCTGGACGTCAGGTTTGCTGTGCACGGAGGGCCTGGTTTCCTCCAGCCTGAGAAGATTCATGGATACATGGCGGCTCATAAACAAAAGGTAAGAAGTCGGTGAGTGAGTGTAATTAATGAAGTCCTGTTGATGTGATTTGTTGATAACGTCGTTGCTGATTGACAGCACAGTAGAGTGGATGAGAAAATGTGTTTCATCAGCTTCAATTACAGAGTGCAAACTGCTCTTTGTTTCTGGCTCTTGTTACAAGCTGCTGCTCTGCCTCAGGCCATGTTTTAGTCATAGCCTCAGTTAAAGCCAAACAAATCAAACATGCCAGTTAAAGTGTGCATGGGACTTTGTCTCACGTTTTCTGATTTAGAACCTTCTGTTTGGATTTTTTGTTTTTTGTTCAAAAACCATCAATGGATGTGTCAAATATCTCAGTGTCTTGTGAAAGGGAACAATATGTCTCCCCATCTGTAGACGCAGCGAACAATCACTGTCAGTCATCAATAAGCTTCTCTTCTCGTTCACCTTGAGTGTTTTTCCAGCAGTTGAACATTCGTTGGTTTCGTCTTGACTGACTTGTGGAATACAACACATGATCGATTGTTTGACACCCACACAGTGATCTCAGAACAAGCCGTTCAATGCAGGTGCTCATTCTGTGAAGACAGAATTCATGTTTGAGAGGAAGAAACAGAAAAATGTGATGAGTGAATGTTCTTAGAAAATTGTCAACGTCTATGAACCTTTAAATTATGGGACGTTGGCCAAGTTTACAGGACAGCTTTAATTCTTCTTTAATTCAGAATGAAAGTTAAATCATCTTTAAACTAACCTTGTAAACAATTTCAAATGCAAACATAATTCCAAAATAAACTTAAATCTGAATTAGGTGGCTTGTTTATTCCAATTTTAATTATGATTTTAATATTTACTCTATCTTGTTAACATAAGCGAAATTAAATAGAGCCAAATGAACCTGTTTTCCATGTAAACCTCAATTAAGAATTACTATTTCCATGTAAACACGAAGCAAAACACTTTAATTCCAAATGATTACATTCGGAATAACAATAAAAAACATCACGTGACCAATGTCTCACTCCATTGGAGAAACAAGCTAATATTTATCCTGCTGCTCTCTGAGTCACATCATTGGTTTATTATTGTATTTGGCAATTGAAAATTTTCAAATACATTTTTCTCGTAGGAGTTCTTGTTACTTTTGTTCCACAACTTGTTTTTTTGTGGAACTCCTCCGAGGTTATTAATGCAGCACTAATGACACGTATCTCATTAGGGACAATGTCAAGGATGTGCAGTCGACCTTTTTTGGAGCCAAAAAGTCAAGGTCAAAATCAAGGTTGTCAAAACCAAAATTTTCCATATCTCTACCAAGTTTGATGCTTACATTTATGAAAAGCTCATTTCAAGTGGAAGATTTTATTTCGTTGGACCGAAGTCACAAAATGAATTATGTATATACTGTTTTCCCTTTAACTTGGCCACTGGTACCATTGAACAACATTTCCTTTCAATGTATGACCTCAATCTTCACTCAAGGTCATATTTAAGGTCAAGAACAAAGTGAGACCTCCACGCTTTAAGGATGACCAAGCTCAGCCAAAAATAACTGATAATTGAAATACAGTGCTCATACTGATACCATTGAACAACATTTCCTTTCAATGTGAGACCTTGACTTTTGCTTATGGTCATGTTTAAGGTAAATGTGAGTTTTCTGTTTTTCCTGCATTATTACTTTCAATTTAATTAATAAAAATAACAAACTTGACAACAAATTCAGATACAGGTTGTCATTTTTGCCATTTTTTTAAATACGTATTTGGCAAATACATATTTGGGAATACAAGTCTTGCCTAGTTGATTATTGTTAAAACTGAACACCGAGTATTTTAAAGAGATCGTCACATTTATCCTCATTCTGACATGTACAGTTTAATGCATATATGTCAAACTCAAGGCCCGGGGGCCAAATCTGGCCTTTTAAAACATCCTAATCGGACCAAAAGGGAAAGTAAAAATGGCTGAGAAAACAGTGTAATTTAATAAATAATGTAGTGGATATATCAGTAGGGTTGATTTTAAACTCAGGGATTTTGGCAATATCCAAGTTTTCATGGGAATTATTTATTCAAATTAACCAGAAATTGTGAGCAATTTTAAATCACTGTATCATAGCATTTCACCAGATTTATTTGGAAGTAGATCTTTACAATTATTCAGATGGAGTTTTATTAACTTTGTCACAAATGGTTTATTGTGATTCAGTGGATGTAGTTGATGTTTGCTCTGATCAGCATAGTTTAGTTCTCATCTTTAAGTTATTGGATTTTTTTACATTCATTATACAGTTGTAGTAAACCTTTGTCAGTTTAGCCAATATGTGACGCTCCGCATGGCAAAAAACACAAACACTTTCATTTTCTGAGAAAATTGTGATTTTTGGTTTGTTTTTTAGCTAAATTTTCTCGTTGAAGTTATATAGAAAACGCTCCATGCTTCAAATAATCATATTGGAGGTTTTAAAATGTTGAACTTTGTCTTTGAAAGTGGCTTGTACAGCAGAGCAGGGTCTGTGTTTGGGGAATTCCAACAGCTGGAAACATGGGATAATGGCTCACTTCATTGGAGAAACAAGGTCATGTTTATCCTGAGTCACATCAATGGTTTATTATTGATTATTGTTATAACTGAACACAAAAGTTATTTCAAAGACATTGTCACACTTTTATCGTCACTTTAACGCTCCTGACTGTATCTGCTGTGTGTATGAAGACACTTGAGTTTAACGTGATTCAGTCCCACAAGGTGCGTATGGTCTAAATAAGACGGCTTTGATCTTCACAACAAACACATTTTAACAAGAACTGGAGCTCCACATGGGACAGTTTTATCTCTGTTTTTATTTGCTTCTCATTTTAGATATGCTGGAATGTCTTTTCACACCCAGAAGTTCTCTGATGGCACGACTCTGGTGGGTTTTATTAATCACGGCAGGATTTGGCTACAAAACAGGGATCAATACATTTGTCAGATGGTGTGACTGCAACTATTTAAAACTAAATGTTGGAAAGACATAATAAATAGTTGTTGATTTTATAAAAAGACAGATGAGGTTTGCCCTCTCACCATCAGCGATGAACAGATTGAAAGTGTTCAGTTGCATAAATAGCTTGGTTTTTAAATTGACCACAAACTAAAGTGGAGAAAAACACAGAGGCTGTTTTTAAGAAAGCTCAGTCGAGGCTGTTATTCCTCAGAAAGCTGAGATCCTTTGATATTAACAGGTCTTTTATCAGGGGATCCTAGCCGCTGTCTTGTTTTATGCTGTTCTTTAATCCCAATGCCAAGAACATTATCAACAGACTGATCAGAAAGGCTGGCTCAGTGATCAGCTGCACCTCAGACTCACTATAAACAGGTCACCTATGAAAAGAGGATTAGAACTAAATTAAAAACTGTGCTAAACTTTGAAGGCCATCCTCTTCACAGCATTTTTAATGACCTGAGAAGTTGTTTTAATGATCGTTTGGTGATGCCTCAGTAGGGATGGGAATCTGAAATCGGTTCTTTCTGAGAACCGGTTCCCAGTAATCCAATTCTTAGGAATCGTTTGTTTGCCTGCCTGTCAATTCCGCTTGTCGGTTCTTCTTACGTCGCAAATATGTGATGATGTCACTCAAGCATCATGTTGTTTAAACCATAGACTGGTCATTTAGGAGTTAGTGATGATTTGCATACATTTTTGGCAGTTTAGGCAGTGTTTGAAGGGGGCGAGTAGTGCACCTGATGAGCAGTCCCCCTGGAAACATTTTCCCATCAAAAAAATGTTCTGGTGACAGCGTTTCATAGCTCAGAAACGTTCATCATGTCTCCTTATTACTATATTATTGCTGCATCTGTTCTGTAGAAGCTCTAAACCATGCCAATGATATGTATATTTGTGTATACTGTTAATATCATGTTGTAGACTGTATGTGTGAGCCTTGCAACTTGGTGGCTAATGACTTTAACCACTGAGAATTAAAGCATTTTAACATTCAAAATGACTGTAATCATGCATTTTAAGCAGTGAAAAAACTGTGAGAATCTGCAAATATTATTGAGCTTTATTTACACAATGATTTATGTGTTCTATGTTATTTTTACTGGATGCTTCAAAGGGTCAGATTTGGCCCCCGGGCCATGAGTTTGACACACGTGCTCTAGTCAAACACCCACTGTGGTGGATAGAGTTATGGGATGCTATGTGCTAATAGCGTCAGCAGCAGTGCAGACAGTGTGACAGAGGCTCACTCAGCTGCTGCTTTCAGCTCCATTGCAGCCTTCACTTTGACTTGATTACCCAATAGGTCTGAGTTTTTGTTTTTTTCTGCAGAGAAGATTTATATATCAGTTTTTCCCCCCAGTGTGTGCGTACCACGTAGGCTAAGAACTTACAACAGAAACCATGGACGTGTTAGAGCTTTAACTATTTAGAGGAGCTGACATGTCCACCAGAGAGGATGTATAGCAGATCTTTTTCTATATTCTGAGAGAGTAGGTGGAGCTGTATTACTGTACCATATTTACCTATCTATGTGATGGAGTTCCTGACATAATGTTAGATGAAAATGGAAGAAAAATAAGGACACATACCCCCCCTCACTACATTGTCCATACCTCAAAAAAGTATTCATCCTATCAAACTAAAAATGTGCAGTGCCCCTATTGAATTATGGCATTTGGTAAAAAATTCTGAATTTTTTGAAACTGAAGTACGTGGGCCATATCAGTGCCTGCAGGATTTAAACCTTTTAAAAACACCAACTGCTGTAAAATAGGCCGACCAGATGTAGACGTGTTTCGCGCATGTGTGGAAAGTATCTGAAAGGATCGGGCGCTGACATTTGTTGAAATAAGATGGAATTACGTAAAAACATTGCTGCGTAACAATATAGATATCTGCATTATATCTGCATTTATTTTGAATTATTTTACAAAAATAAGATGACAAAATTCAAACATTTCAGGCTTCATTTTACGTCTTTCGATTCTGAATGCAAGTGTGTGTGTGCGTGCGTGTGTGCGTGTGCTAACCCTAAAAAAGTTAAAGCATATGCTTTCCACAGCAGGGAGAGTAAAAGGCAGCCAAACCAGTAACCACGGAGGGAATAATGAACCAGTTAAAATTAGCATACTCGTGTCTGTTAAAGTTCAGTCGTGGAGGTTCTTCAGATTTTCAGCTTCACTTTCCATCCTTTCTCATACGCGTTAACATGTCAATGTTTTGGCATTTTGTTGGGTTTCCATTAGTCTGGTGGATAAGACAGTAGACGAGCATATCATGAATACACACAGGTGAATAAATCCCTCCTGCTTCTTCTTTTAAAGAGTCGAGAAGGATAAAAGGAGGCGGAAGAGGCAGCTTTCAGGTGTGATTTGTGAGGAGAGCGTCGAGCGTTTCATCGGAATTCAGCCGCGTTCCTCGGCAGAAGACATTGATTAGAATGAGAAGTGAAGCGTGGCGAGGAAGAGGATGAGTGAGAGCCGGCGGATGAGATGGCGGGGGTTAGCTGCTGAGGATGAGAGGGGGGGTCGGGGGGTGAAATAAGGAGACGCGGCGCTTATTATTAATGTTCTCCATTCTCTGGTAATGCTTTAGAAGTAGGAGATTTAGAAAAAGTCTTTTTTTACTGCAGATGTCTGTCTAGTTGCTCTACTCCACTTCAATAATGGAAGTTATCCTTCAGTGTTTCCATCCAACATGCTTCACTTGACTTTTAATGATACTACATTGGGTTTCCCACTCTTTAAATATCACTGTTATCAGGTTCAAACACCAACGGCCTGCTGTTCATTTATTATTGTGACCCAGAGTGTGGAGGAAGTGATCATAGGTTCTTTTCGATGCATTGGAGCAATAATCTAAGAGACAGTCAGTCCCCGTGGTCCCATTACTTTATACACTGCTGCGCTTTGGAAAGAGTCCATTTAAGCCTCTTAGTGTCGTAAAGATCTGCTGCATTTGGAAAATGAGAAGGAATAATGTTTTTGATGGGATTGCAGTCACTCGCTCTTTTCTAGAGAAACACTAGAGCGAGACTTTCCAAGACAATCAGAGCAAGAAGAAAGTATTGAATCTATTTGGCTGTGTTTGAAATGCCATTTACTACAAACTCAATGAGTAAGTTGTCACATTGCAATTATCTTGTCCACCAGAGGGCGCAACTAAAAAGTGGAATACTAGTTATCTTCCTTTACATGGTCACGTGTCATGTCCTGTCTGGGAAGAGAACAGCACATTGTGAGGTGAGATGAACACCAATCAACAACCCAAAGTAAAAAATATCAACTTTATACAGTATATTACAAAATAAGCTTAATCCTAACAGAGACACGTGTGGACTCAGTCTTTGTTCTGTTTTAAGCTAACTTTAAGCTAGAGCTAGCGTTAACAAACATGGCAGTTTGGGGCAACATGTCTTAGTCATTATGTGTTTTCATAACGAACCACTGCTTTCTTTTTTGTAATTCAATTGTAATCAAATTGGTCATTTGATTTTCTTTTTCAAATTGAAAAAACACAATTTAAATTTGAGGCATATTTTGAAACATTTTGAAATTGCTATATTTTCGGAGTTTCTTTCTGAAACCAAAAAACTGAAATACCAGAGAACAAAATAAAACTCAAAAAACACAAAAAAAATAACAGAAAAAACTTGTTTTTCATGATCGTGAGACCAGAAGTTGTTCTTTTCAAAATAAGAGCACATATTTGAGGACGCACTAAAATACATGAATTATCTCTATATTTTCCGTGCTGTTTAAAATATTCATTAAACTATTTATCTGTGCTAAATCTACTCTCATTTAGTGTGATATATTTGCAGTGATTTATGCAAATGACAAGTTTTGTTTTGCCATTTCAAAAATGATTTCAGAGTTCAGTTCCAAATACATTTTAAACAGCAGGGAAAATATAGAGATAATTTATATATTTTGGTGTGAGAAAAACCTCCACCTCCAAATCCGAGTCCATGGTTCTCAACCGGAAAAAGGTGGAGTGCCTTCTCCGGGTTGGAGATGAGGTTCTTCCCCAGGTGGAGGACTTCAAGTACCTCGGGGTCTTGTTCACGAGTGAGGGAAGGATGGAGCGAGAGATCGACAGGCGGATTGGTGCGGCGTCTGCAGTGATGCGGAGTCTGCACCAGTCCGTCATTGTAAAAAGGGAGCTGAGCCAAAAAGCAAAGCTCTCGATTTACAGGTCGGTCTACGTTCCAACCCTCACCTATGGTCATGAACTTTGGGTCATGACCGAAAGAACAAGATCACGGGTACAAGCGGCCGAAATGAGTTTCCTCCGTAGGGTGGCTGGGCTCTCCCTTAGAGATAGGGTGAGAAGCTCAGTCATTCGGGAGGGGCTCAAAGATGAGTCGCTGCTCCTCCGCATCGAGAAGAGCCAGATGAGGTGGCTCGGGCACCTAATTAGGATGCCCCCTGAACGCCTTCCTAGTGAGGCGTTCAGGGCACGTCCCTCCGGAAGGAGGCCCAGGGGAAGACCCAGGACACGCTGGAGAGACTATGTCTCTCGGCTGGCCTGGGAACGTCTCGGGGAACCCCTGGAAGAGCTGGAGGAAGTGGCCGGGGAGAGGGATGTCTGGGCCTCCCTACTGAGGATGCTGCCCCCGCGACCCGGAAACGGCTAAGCCGGAGAAGATGGATGGATGGATGGATGGATGTGTGAGAAAAACAGCAGCGTCCTCATGTACATACTCTTATTTTGAAAAGAAGAACTTCCAGTCTCACCATCATTAAAAACAAAAATTGAAAATCAATCCATTTTTAAATGTTTCATTATCCCTTCTTGACCCTGATAAAGAAATATGCCTGAATTTAAATTTTTGTTTTTCAGTTTGATAAAAAAATCTAATTACCAAACAATTTTTGTTTTTCAATTTCCTTTTTGTAACGGAAAATTCAAACCTCCACTGACCACAGGAGGTACTTGAGAGAAAGAAAGTGGAAAATTAACAAATAAAACGTCAGTCTTGGTCCTACCCCAGGCGTGAGATGACTGGAAATGATAAAAACTACATCAATAAATCTGTTCAGGAGTCACTAAAATCTTTGTTTTTCAACCTTGGAGTCAGGACCCCATCGCCAGAAATGTTACGTCCTTCTGCAACCCTACCGAGATATCCACAACTACTTTATTTGGTAATTTTCACAATGATAAATGTTTTCTCAACTATTTGGGGACAATTTGGACAATTTTGACACGTGAAGTAGAAAATCAACACGTGCTCATTTGATTTATAAAACTCTCAGAAAACACATTTGTTAAACTCGTGAAATGTTCAGGAAAGAGAATGTTCTGTCAAAGGAAATTATTTCTGTTTGTTGAGAGTTATAGCAAAAAAAAAAAATGAAACCCACTGGTTTTAATGAGTGATTTTATTTTTGTTTTCACTATAATAAACTCATCTCCTCAAACTGCAGGTATCCGTCCGTCTCAGGTCTGTGTATTTCCTCCTACCCTGCAGCACACATTCTCTCTGCACATTGATTCACTGACAGTCTGGTTTTTGTTTTTTTATACCACGTCTACATTTGTCTTTATAGGTTAATATTAAAAGTGTAGTGCAATATTGTCATAATCACTAAGCATTTTTACATTGTTGTTTTGTTTTGTTTTTGTTATTTTGCAATAAATAAAGAGATTTTATTGCATAATTGTGGCCATCACCTGTCCTCCTTAAACAGGGTCACGCCCACTTTATTCAGGGGAAGATATAAAAAGAGAGAGAGCAGTGTTACACCTGAGTGAGGGGGGAAAACAAGGGTAGAGGAGTTTGGGAGGACAGGGCACATAAGGAAGAGAGACATTGGGCCATTTTGATGACATATATAGAGAGATTTTTTTTAGGGGAATAACATCACACTGCTCAGATAAGAGTGAACAGAGCAAGTGAGTGTGTGGTTACAAGTGTGACAGAGCTGTTTATTAGCTGATAGTCCTCCTCGTTTGGTCTGATAATCCTCCTCGTGTGAACACAAACTGAGTCCAGAGTAGATCAAACCATAGAATTCTACAACGATTGTTTCTGTGGTTCTCAGAGCGTTTCCAGTTAAACTCTAGAGTGAAGTATCAGGAAGTATCAAAGATGACATAGAGCACACGGCATTGTGGGTGATCAAAAATCACGCCAACTTGTTGCTGCTACATTGTTTAATGTTGGGAAAGAACAAAGGAAGAAGTTTCTGAGCCCTCTTAATGCTGCGGTATGTAGAATCACTAGATGCTCCATGCTCCCCTCTCCCCTCCCTGTTTCTAAACATATGGTCCCTTACCGGTATCCTGGTGAATGCTTTTTGCAACTTTTTTCTCAATACACACTAGTGACACATGTAGGGACTTTATCTTGTGTTATAGGAGAGTTTTCTGTTTTTAGAGACTCTGACATAAAAGCATGTCTCACTGTAGTTACTGTCCTCAACGGCGGCTGCTGCTGTCAGCTCGTCCCCACCAGGGAGAGAGAGGGAGAGAAAGAGCTGTGAGCGCAGCTGAAACGTCCACAATTACACTTTGTTTTCTTTTTTTACATGTATGAATTGCTTTAACCATTTATACACCGAGCATTCATCAAGATATACAGACAAAATTATTGAACAATCCCCCAACATGAACACATGGTAGTATCAAAAGTAATAATCATAATAAAGGCTAAACAAAAATATTGAATAAAGAATAGTAATTAAAAAAAAATCACATGAAAAAAATAGAATTATAGAATATTCAAATTACATTCCTCATAATAAATGTGGTACCTTCATAATGACCTCACATCTCCAGTGCCTCTTCAATATCACCCTTCTAACAAATTCCAAAAACATCCTCCAGATGTTATAATAATAATAATAATGCATCAATTTTATATAGCGCTTTATCATAGACACTCAAAGACGCTTTACAGAATTAAGGCATTATTCTTTCACTCCACACTTAGTGGTGGTAAGCAACTATTGTAGCCACAGCTGCCCTGGGGCAGACTGACGGAAGCAAGGCTGCCATAGTGCGCCATCGGCCCCTCCGACCACCACCAACACTCACTCCTCACACATTACGTTTAGACTAGGCAATGTAGGTGAAGTGCCTTGCCCAAGGGCACAATGACAGATACCACTGCAACGACTGCCACCCCACTGTGGCACCTGGAATTCTCAGTGGTCTCCCATCCAACTACTAACCAGGCCCAGACCTGCTTAGCTTCTGAGATCACATATAGGATCACATATGTTCTCATTATCCATTTGAATTGTATTCATTTCATTATTGATAGTTTGAGTGTGTGCCTTTAAACTAATTCTATGCCAATCAGTGATGTCGATGTCTTCCTCTAAATCTCCTGCCTTTTATTTTGAGTTATCTTCATGGTTTTCAACGATACGTTACGTATATAACTGAGTGACCAGCCCTTTACTGAAACATGTTTTTGTAACAGACGTTTCTAGTCTGGATAGAGGAGGTTGTTGCACAGAATTCTTTAAGTGCACCTGAATAAAACTTCTAAGTTGTAAATACTTAAAGAAGTGTTTTTGTAGCACATCAAATATGGCCTTTAACTCATCAGATGACATTAAATTGCCATCTTTATCTAGGTCTTGTAGAGTTATTATGCCCTTGTTTAACCATGTTTTAAAGCCCACGTTGTTTTTAGCTGAGCAGAAGTGTTCATTACCTTAAATTAGGGAGAAACAAGACAGCGCTGGGAGGTCACCCAGATATTTATGTACTTCATGCCAAACAACAACAGTGTTTTTTACAAAAGGATTGTCTATTGTTTATCTTGATTTCATAAAAGGTGCAGAGTATAAAAAGCTATTCAGTAGTACCACTGCAGATTAGACGCCTGTAATAACCTGTCATAAGGCAAATATAAAAGAGTAAGTCTGAGTCTGAGTCTTGGCTTCCTGTTGATCCAAATGAAATTTGACAAAAGTTTTCTGACTTTAGGGAAAATGAAGGAGGTGGAGCTAATGGAACAGACTGGAAAACATACAAATTGAGGTAGTACTGTTGGCCACCTCCTCTCATTCTCATTCAGGAACAAGATGGAAGGCTTATCTTTGTTGACTTTGAAACCAGAAAAGCTACCAAATTGGTTAATCAACAATAAAGAGGGGAGGTATCGACTCTGCAAGAAAAACAAACAAAAAAAAAACAATGGTATCATCTGCATACAGTACATTGCCATATAATAATCCAGGTCACCTGTCCTAATACCATGAATTGAAGGATGTGATTTCATTGCTATTGCTAATGGCTCCATTGCTGCTGCTGTGAAAAGAGCCCAGCAGAGGCTGTACTTTATCAGGCTGCTGAAGAAGGCGGGGCTTAAACGTCAACCCCTGATCGAGGCCTACAGAGGTCTCGTTGAGAGCATCCTCACCAGCGGTATCACAGTGTGGTACGGAAACATCACGCTGGCTGAGAAGAAGAAGCTGCAGCAGGTTGTCAAAGCTGCAGAGTGGGTCATTGGCTCTGATCTCCACTCCATGGACGCCATTTTCACACAGCGCAGCAGGAGAAAAGCACAGAGCATCACCCAGCACATGCTCTGTTCCGGTGGGTGGAGTCAGGTTACAACCTGAGACACCGCAGGCCTGTGAGCATCAGCACTCACAGGACACGCTTCCACAACAGCTTTTTCCAGCTGCTGTCAGGCTCGTGGCACAGGACATTAAAGAGGACAGATACCACAGCACATTGAGAAATTAATCCCCCATGCTGGACAATTTACCTCACGCTCTCCTAAGTGCAATATGTAAATTAAACTTAGGTTATATTTATTAATTTATCTTTTTGTTGAGTATACTTATGTTTTTACACCTTTACTTATACTGCAACTTTATTTGTAGAGCACAAATTACAACAAAGTCATCTCAATGCGCTTATAAAAATATACAATTCATAATGAGAAAGAGAAAATGCAACAATATCCACATGAACAAGCATTTAGTGACAGTGGGAAGAAACAACTCTTTTTTCAACAGTAATAAATCTCCATTAGAACCAGGTTCAGAGGTGGCAGCCATCTGCGTGGACTGGTTGGGGTTAGTGGACAGAAGGACCAACAGAACAGGATAGAGAGATAGAACATCAGAATGTCCCAGACTAGTTGAGCCGTGAACCACAGATCAGGAAGTGACATCATCAGCTTCACGACACCTGAAATAGAGCAGAGAGAGAAGGACGAGGAGAAGACACTGACTGCAGAAAAACATGATACATTATTATCAAGTCAGCCTGTGTTGGCCTTGGGCCTCACTCCTAGTGGCCTAGTCAGCACTTATTATAAAGGTGATGAATCTTTTCCTGTTTATTGGTAAGCTAACAGCAACTCTATGGTCTGTAAATGTGACCGTTTATAGACGAGCCCATGTCTGCTCTAGTGGTTAGGGGTTAAGGGTTTTTTCACTCAGTTATGACACCTTTGGAACTATGTTGGCATGTTTTGGGTTAGGTAGAGGGATCTAGTAGTGGGGTTAAGGTTGGGAAGGGTTAGGGCGTACGTGTCAAACGCAAGGCCCGGGAGCTAAATTTGGCCCTTTAGAGCATCTTATTTGGCCCACAGCTGAAAGCAAATAAGTCAGTGAAACCATTAATCATTGTGTACATTACCAACTAATTCAGTCGTAGATATTTCTCAATCAATACACAAAATAAATTAAACTCTTCTCAGTTTTTTTCAAAATCCTGCAATTTTCTTCAAATTATTTCACAAAATTTCCCCAAATTACATGATGATTGACTGCAAAATCAAATGATTTGAAAGTGAAGATCCTGCATGGACTGAAAAATGTCACTTATTGCTTTGATATTATCAGTGCTGTACATATTTTATCATTTATTTATACGTGGAAGTGCAAATTAGAGCACAACAATGATTAAATTACTAATTTTATTGCCTAAAATCTGCCGCCCACTTAAGATGAACTGCGCCGTATTTGGCCCCTGAACTAAAATTAATTTGACACGCTTGGGTTAGGGTAACGAAGGGTTAAGTAGGGTTAGGGTAACGAAGGGTTAGGATAATGAAGGGTTAGGGTATTGAAGGGTTAGAGTAACGAAGGGTTAAGTAGGGTTAGGGTAACGAAGGGTTAGGATAATGAAGGGTTAGGTAGGGTTCGGGTAACGAAGGGTTAGGATAATGAAGGGTTAGGGTATTGAAGGGTTAGAGTAACGAAGGGTTAAGTAGGGTTAGGGTAACGAAGGGTTAGGGTAACGAAGGGTTAAGTAGGGTTAGGGTAACGAAGGGTTAGGGTAATGAAGGGTTAAGTAGGGTTAGGGTAATGAAGGGTTAGGGTAACGAAGGGTTAGGGTAACAAAGGGTTAGGGTAACAAAGGGTTAGGGTAATGAAGGGTTAGGGTAACGAAGGGTTAGGGTAACGAAGGGTTAGGGTAACGAAGGGTTAGGGTAACGAAGGGTTAGGGTAACAAAGGGTTAGGGTAACAAAGGGTTAGGGTAACAAAGGGTTAAGTAGGGTTCGGGTAATGAAGGATTAAGTAGGGTTAGGGTAATGAAGGGTTAGGGTAACGAAGGGTTAAGTAGGGTTCGGGTAATGAAGGATTAAGTAGGGTTAGGGTAATGAAGGGTTAGGGTAACGAAGGGTTAGGGTAACGAAGGGTTAGGGTAACGAAGGGTTAGGTAGGGTTAGGTTAACGAAGGGTTAGGGTAATGAAGGGTTAAGTAGGGTTAGGGTAATGAAGGGTTAGGGTAATGAAGGGTTAAGTAGGGTTAGGGTAATGAAGGGTTAGGGTAACGAAGGGTTAGGGTAACAAAGGGTTAGGGTAACGAAGGGTTAGGGTAACGAAGGGTTAGGGTAACGAAGGGTTAGGGTAACAAAGTGTTAGGGTAATGAAGGGTTAGGGTAACAAAGTGTTAGGGTAATGAAGGGTTAAGTAGGGTTAGGGTAATGAAGAGTTAAGTAGGGTTAGGGTAATGAAGGGTTAAGTAGGGTTAGGGTAACAAAGTGTTAGGGTAATGAAGGGTTAGGGTAATGAAGGGTTAAGTAGGGTTAGGGTAACAAACAACACTTAATGACAGCCTTAATGACACATTATTCATGCTAATAACAGGTGTCATGTCATAATAACGACAGCGTAATCTCACCCTTTATGTATAAAAAGTGTTACCCATTGGGTTTTTGTTTGGTTTTTGTAGTAATTTCAGTAAACAGCGTTTACTTTTAATTTCTGTTTCCATCCCAAAGAAAATCAGGCCCAGTAAAAACCATAAGTGTTTAAAAATAATAATATTAATAATAATCTGGGAATCCATCTGTAGTTTATTTGAGTCTCTAAGGTTGTTTTCTGTTCCAAGGAAAGCTGTGTGAGGTCTGAGTTAGAAATCAATATCTTAATATCTTCAAGGTTGGGGTTTAAGGCCGTTGAGTAGGTTTTGGTGTCAGTCATGAGATACATTATTAATATCCTGGGATGAGTAGAAGGTTGGCCTGATTTATCTAAGATTAATATTATAAATTCATTTTGTTTATTGTGTTTAAGTTGGTTTGTTAAGTATTGATTTGTTATTGTGATCAAAGTTTTTATATCGTATTTGCAGAAAATTGAAATCTTTTTTTTTTTAAACTTTGTAGCTCAAATATTTATTTTGGATTTGCTGAATATTCCTCTGAGTTGTTGGATTTGTTTTTATTCAGTAGTTTTTTCTACTTTTTATTCCTGGTTTTTCTTATAAGGAATACGTTATAATTGATCCTCTGATTACAGGTTTTACACTTTCCCAGTGTAAAGATGGAGATACATGTGGATAATCTAAAAGTCTTTCCATTATTTCCTCACATTAATATCAATTTCACTGTCATTAAATAAAGTCAAGTGTTGAAGCTCCATATTGAGGTTGATTTCTGGTTAGAGTCCCACTACAGTGTGCGGGACAATAAAGGGACGTATTCAAGAAGAATTTTTATGTGCGATTGAATTATTTAATAAAAAAATGGACTTTCATACTGAACTCCTTTATAGTTGAGTTATTCAGTCAACTCAGAGAAAACTGTGTGTTTGGATCGTCATTATGAGGAGCATAGAGATTTACAGTGTAGTAGCATCTTTTGGAGATTGTCCTGTGAACCCCCTTTACATGTTTGTCAAATCATCTGTATCCCCTCTTCATAATTAAACAACCCTCTCTATAATTTCATATGCTTTTTCATTTAAGGACCAGTGGGCTCTCCTAAACCCCTAACTGTGTCTAATTTGTTCACAACTTTGTTTCCCTAAGACTTAATCTACGAATTTAAAGTGGAATTTATACATATATATATATAAAAAAAATACCCTTCAGTTTTTATGTGATTACTTCAATAGTACGTAAATAGTTTTTGTAAAAATGTTGGTAATTATTGTCTCCTATTGTCAGAAGTGTGACAAAATGGCCTCTATAGCATAAAATAATCCTGTTTAAAGAAAATATAGTATTTTATTAAGCAATAGTACTGAATAGTACAAAAATAGCCCAAAAAAAACATTGCCCAGTTATTTCTGAGTACCCTGTGCATGTGCTCCTGTACCGCTGGGGTACATGTACCCCTGTTTGTGTTCAGATGGTCATCTTCTCCCATATAGTATTTTAATTTCACTAATATCTCATCTAATAAACTGGAATGCTCATTGTTTAAATTAAATGTCACAACAATTTAAACCTATTTCCTTGCTTAAAATTGAACTGTTTTAGAAACAAAATGAACTGTTAACTAAATAAAGTTTCAGACATGAACAAAAATCCAATCATTATAGTTTAGAGACTCCATTCAACCTAACTGTCATGTTTTTTGGATTGTGGGAGGAAACTGGAGTACCTGGAGAAAACCCAAACAAGCACAGGGAGAACATGTAAACTCCACTCAGAATGGACTGAGGTTTCCACCTGAAGATGTGAACCCACATTGTCCTTACTGTGAGACAGACGTGCTAACCACTATTCCACCATGTCCTTCTATGTTGTCTTTTTGCATTATTTTCTTCATTTTTTATCTTTATGTTATTTATTTTGTTTATTCATTGAAACGCTAACTAATAGTAGCTTTTCCACATTAGTTATAAGATTTATATTCCAGACTAAACGCTATTTTCACAGTTAACAGGGTCTTGTTCAATCTTTTTTCTAATTAATCTATTATTATATTTTTATGCTGACATCATCCTTGCTCCCAATTAATTATTTTCTCATCTGCCTTTTTCCAATTATTTTCCTTATTTCCTCTTAACATCACAAAAAACAAACAGACAAACAACAACAACACAGTGACCAAAAACCCCTTTTTTTTTTTAATTATTCACATATTTATTCTTATTATTAGTTTAGCATCATTGACCAGACTCTAGTGTGACTCAGGTATTATGGGAGTAAATATTGTTGTGTTGCTGCAGCGCTTCGCTACACGGTTCAGAAGCGGTTCCTACAAGTCCCCAGATCAGCGCTACTGAGTGACCTGCTACACCCCAACACAGCGGAAAAAACACCCTGAAAAACAGTGGCTCAGATGAACTGAGACTCAGTACCACACTGAGAATGATTCTGTTTCCCAGTTGTTACACAGTCACTGGCCCTCGTTCTGGTGCTGTGGTTATCAATAACTGCCTGTAATAGTTCTTCCACTCTCACAGCAGGAAACACAACCTTATATGTACGGACCAAAGGTGGTAGGCAGTGGAGACCCCTACCAAAAACTGGACATCTCACTCTGTAACAGTACCTCAGACTCGTCTGGGATACATTCATTTAACTCACCACTCTGTCCAAATGGCTCTGACTGAGACCCTATCCCACTACAGCATACTCCCTCTACAGTTTCTTGTCCAGGCGGGAACTCCATTGCACCTGTCTTCTACCTGTACCACACAAGCTCCTCCCCCATATGATGTATTCACTGCCCAATGTTGGAATCACTCATTTTGTGTGGATTTTATGGCAAAATCCCGAATTGCACTTGAGATTTTTAGTAAAAAAATACAGAAAATGTGTTCCAGCAACAAGACAAATCATATCAGAAATTTAGACTCTTCATGCTTTGAAAAAATGAAATTTTCCCATTATTTCACCACCACATATTCAGATTGTAAATCAGTTCATTATCTACTCAATCATTTAACAGGCAAGGCACAGATTTAAGAAGAAACATCTGCACTTACCTCATTATCTGATGTATTTAGATCTTGAGACGAGCCCCCAACTGTTGTGGTGGTTTTGAATGGAATGAGACGGAGTCAAGTTGTAAGGTTAAAGGTCAGATGCGGACACAGGGTTTATTTTGGTCAGAGGGTTTTTTGAGGTGGACCGGTCTGGGATTCAAAGGTTTCAGTGTGTGTTCAATGAATCTGTAGTTGTTCTGGTGCTCTCAGGGTTTTATAGCTGCTGATAGCGCTAAGCATAACAATGACAGTGTCTCTGAGAAGAGGCCTTGGCAAATGTTATCAGTGTATGATGGTATCTGGCCTGCTCAGGGCAGTGTGACCAGGACTAAGAGATGCAGTATGTAGTAGAGCAGTATGATGATTAAATTACTAATTTTCCTGCCTAAAATCTTCCGCCCACTTAAGATGAACCGTTCCGTATTTGTCCCCTGAACTGAAATGAATTTGACACCCTTGGGTTAGGGTAATGAAGGGTTAGGGTAACGAAGGGTTAAGTAGGGTTAGGGTAACAAACAACACTTAATGACAGCCTTAATGACACATTATTCATGCTAATAACAGGTGTCATGTCATAATAACGACAGCGTAATCTCACCCTTTATGTATAAAAAGTGTTACCCATTGGGTTTTTGTTTGGTTTTTGTAGTAATTTCAGTAAACAGCGTTTACTTTTAATTTCTGTTTCCATCCCAAAGAAAATCAGGCCCAGTAAAAACCATAAGTGTTTAAAAATAATAATATTAATAATAATCTGGGAATCCATCTGTAGTTTATTTGAGTCTCTAAGGTTGTTTTCTGTTCCAAGGAAAGCTGTGTGAGGTCTGAGTTAGAAATCAATATCTTAATATCTTCAAGGTTGGGGTTTAAGGCCGTTGAGTAGGTTTTGGTGTCAGTCATGAGATACATTATTAATATCCTGGGATGAGTAGAAGGTTGGCCTGATTTATCTAAGATTGATATTATAAATTCATTTTGTTTATTGTGTTTAAGTTGGTTTGTTAAGTATTGATTTGTTATTGTGATCAAAGTTTTTATATCGTATTTGCAGAAAATTGAAATCTTTTTTTTTTTTTAAACTTTGTAGCTCAAATATTTATTTTGGATTTGCTGAATATTCCTCTGAGTTGTTGGATTTGTTTTTATTCAGTAGTTTTTTCTACTTTTTATTCCTGGTTTTTCTTATAAGGAATACGTTATAATTGATCCTCTGATTACAGGTTTTACACTTTCCCAGTGTAAAGATGGAGATACATGTGGATAATCTAAAAGTCTTTCCATTATTTCCTCACATTAATATCAATTTCACTGTCATTAAATAAAGTCAAGTGTTGAAGCTCCATATTGAGGTTGATTTCTGGTTAGAGTCCCACTACAGTGTGCGGGACAATAAAGGGACGTATTCAAGAAGAATTTTTATGTGCGATTGAATTATTTAATAAAAAATGGACTTTCATACTGAACTCCTTTATAGTTGAGTTATTCAGTCAACTCAGAGAAAACTGTGTGTTTGGATCGTCATTATGAGGAGCATAGAGATTTACAGTGTAGTAGCATCGTGTCGTAGATTACGTCCCGAGTAATGCTTTACAGTAACTTCCCTTTGCGTCTGTGGTAGAGCTGATTACGTGTATTTATTTTGTAAAAAGTCCAGTGGTGGGGAGAGTAAACAGTAAATGGTATTTAAGTGAAAGTACTGTTACTTCATAATATAATTATTGAAGTAGAAGTAAAAGTACTTGAAAGTAAGAGTGAAAAAGTACCTCGTGAAAAAACTATTCAAGTAGTGATTAACATCACATGTAATTGATCATCATTTACCATCACTGTCTGACTGAGAGACTTATAAGTTCATTAAAAAAGCGTAATCTGCATAAAATCAACTTAAGTATATATATATATATATATGCTAAATTAGCTGGACCTTCTGAACCTGTATACTTTGCAAAGTTGTGCTTGAACACACTGAAGTATCCTCACTAACATTAAGGCAAAACACAGTAATTTAGCCCAACTTTGGTATGTTTTTAATCTTTAGGTCAGGGGTCTGCAACCTGCGGCTCTGGAGCCTCATGTGGCTCTTTGACTCTTTTTCAATGGCTCCCTTTAGCTTAAAAAAATAATTAAATGAATAATAAATTGTTATTTCTTACGGAGGGTATTGACAATTAATGGTATTAACTTCTAATAAAATGATGATTAAAAATAAATGCATTATGTGCCACCTTCCTTCTTCACCTCCCATCACCTTTACGTACACCTGCTGTTAACCTGAAGTTTTAAATCACTGGTCAGATCACTAAAGTAAGAAAAAGGTTATTCTGGAATAAAATAGAGATCTCAGTAGTGTGACTTATTTAACTGCCAACATGTTTGCTTAATATGCATGCTTGACATGTTGCAAGAAATTAGCAATTAGCTTGTGTTGACCGACATGATCATATGTTATCAAATTCAAGTTATTTTGTGTAGCCCTTCAAATACATTGAATTAAAAAAATGTGTTTACATAACATTAATCTATTTACTTTTAACTGTATAGAATTTTACACACTATTATCTTCATTAAGAAGATTTTTTTTTTTTTTTTTTCGTTTCCAATAGAACTTTAATCCAGGTGAGATTAGACAAAATGGCTCCTTTAAAGGTTGCAGTTTTCTGCCTTAGGTTCTTTAGTTTCATATGATCTTTGTCTCCCTTACGTTGCATTTAAACTGGTGCCGCTACACCTGCTAAAAGGTGTTTTATATAGTTAAACCAGTGACAGGCAATAGTCTACAAACAGAGGTGTTAACCAGCTGCCTATATAGGTTCTCACTCCATATTAGCGAGTTAGCGTTGCTATCGGGAGACTACAGGCAGTGACTGTATTTATTTAATTTGGGAGAAATTATTTTCAAAAAATTTGAGGATTGGGCAGGATTTTGGAGAAATTTGGATTTCTTTCAACATTTTGAGAGTAAAAATGACTTCCATTGTGTTATATAAGCGTGGGAAAACTGGAAAACTCTGGAAATATTGTAAAGTTTCATTCTAAATAAATCTGTTTAAATGTTGTGTTTCATTTTAATAAATAATTCCCATGAAAAGTTTATTTATTTTTTTAATATTGCCTGTGCAAATTTGCCAAATATCTTACGTCCCTTTTCATTCCTACTGAGATATTCACAACTACATTATTTGGTTATTTACACAGTTTTTTCAGTATTTTTAACTTTTCCCCGCGGGCCGATTTAGACGTTTTAAAGGTCCAGATTTGCCCCCCGGGCCTTGAGTTTGACACGTGCAATAGTTAGTTTAAAGGCTCAATTAATGGTTTTTATATGAAATTTTAACACATGCACAAATAAGTCAGAAAGGTGGCTTTGAACCAACAACCATTTATCCCAGCATCAGCGTTGCCAGGATGTTTTATTCACCAGTTCAGATATAGTTTAGTTTAGTTTACTTATAATCGTAATCAGAATGAGTTCTCACAGAACATCTGTATAGTTTCTAATGACATTAACATTAAACTTTCTGCTTGATTAATGGGGTTTGTTTTGGGGCGTGTTTGATTCATTAGTAACTTTGGTAAATGTAGAATCAATGCCTGGAAGTCGTTAGTGGTAACGTTAATGATTAATATGATAACACAAGTCTTCAATAATGACCGAAGTCAGTTTTTAATGAACAGTTGAAGACGTGTCGCACGTCTGTAATAACCTTTGATAAAACATGACCGGACTCTGTAAAGCAGCCCAATCGATTGGTGGAATAATTGAACTGTTCTGGTCCCAGTGCTCACACTTTATTCACTAAGCATGAAATGATCCTGTTCCATGTTCCATATTTCACGTTCCCTTGACTTAATGTGTTTGTGTTTCTCTGTGTGTGTCCACTCTGCATGAACGCAGGCTTTTAAACCCACTTAACCTATAAACGTTAAGGGCAGGACATCTGGAATCAAGCTCGCCACTGTGCACGTGATGCGTTCAGTGCATGTAATAAGTAGAAACTCAACGTTTTGTTCCAATGGTTTATGGAACCACTCAACCTCGACCGCCACAGTTTGTCTCACGCCTCGTCAACGTTTGGCCCACTTTTATAGGAGCTGATGCTCAAAACAGCCACAGAAGTCTATACACTACTGTATATCAGTGTTTTATTGTACTAAGAATATTGTTTTTAGTGGTGGGACTATAGATAAAACATACAATCTAATAATTAGAGACTTTGTAATTAATTAATTCAAGTAAATGTGTAATATGAATAAATAATAATATGATTGTATTGTTCACAAAGCACTAAATTACATTAAACTAAGATATAGTCATGATTTTCATGATTTATTTTGGTAAACGTTGAAAAACAGCACTTATCGGTAGAACAGAACATTCCAGAGAAGTGAAAACTACCGGGAACGTGTGAAATGAGAAATGTTCCGCGCTGGTTGCAGTGCAAAAAATGGTTTTACTACGTTATTTTTTATTTTATTTTTTATAATAAATGAATCACAATGAATGCGTTAAAGTCCCCAGCCCTAATTATTTTACTTTGTCTTCAATGTAACATTCAGAGACATTCTTTACACATTTATTTTTAGTGAAGTTTACCTTCATTTTTATCTCTGACACAGAACTCTTACAGAACTTAAAGTTATTCTTCCAACTATTTGTAAAAAACATAAATTTAACCATTTCTGCTCCTGTTTCAAACAGAAACGCTGAAAGATTTCCATAAATGCAACGATCCGATTACACATTTTTCATCTCTAACTTTAACATGATCAAATGTATTGACCAAGCTGCCAACATTTTCCTTTCACCGTTAAACTTTCTCACATTATTGGATCAAATCCAGTTTGTTGAGGCTACAACTACGTCTGTGGTATCGGGATATGGGGGACAAAAATATTATATAATTACAAATAAATAAATACGGAATTAAAGAAATAATTAAATAACTACAAAAAAAAGACATAAAAATACAAAAATACTTAAATGTGTTTTTTTACTATATGTTTTCATATTTATTTGTTATTTATTTATCTATGTATAATATATATTTATCTTTTAAGATCCTGGATTGATTGACAGTGAATCTTTTGCCTTAACATTTGTCATAAATGTACATTATAACATTTAACATCATGTTTCATGTAATTATTATTGACTTTTTCTAACTCCCACTGCCCTGTTTTTCCTCCCCACGCAGCTCCAGTCCCTCCTGCAGGTCAGCGTGTCCCAGATCCGTGTGGACGAGTGTCCCAGGTCCGGGTGTGCGGGGGCCGGAGGATGCTCCAGCGTTCTGAGCGTACGGGACACCCCCACAGTGGTGGACTGTGGAACCATGAGTCTGGTTTCTGTGACGGTGGAGTCGATGGCGGTGTGCGCCTGCCCCGGGAGGGACAAGTCACACCAGCCCTGTGCAGCGTATCCCAGAAACCCCTGCTTCAACGGGGGGGGGTGTGTAGACACGCAGCATGGATACAGGTGAGAAGATAATAAAATCATTATAATTACATTTACTGTTACACAAGTTTAATACTGACACATGATGTCACTATGCTTGATGTGTTATTAATCACACGTTGTGGTGGTTTTGATGAACGAGGTGGAGTCTAGCTTTAGGGTTGCTGGTCAGATGCTGATTCAGGGTTTTTTATATCAAAGGGTTTTGGGGAACAGGCCGCTCTGAGATTCAGAGGTCAGGTTTTCATTCTGTGTGTCTCAGTGAATCTGCTGCTGTTCAGTGCTCTCAGGGTTACGTACAGTATGTTGCTGATAGCTCTAGTCATAACATAGCAGAGCGTCCTCAGGCAGAGACCTTAGTGAATGCTATTAGTGTATGATTGTATCTGGCCTGACCAGGAGAGAGTTCTGTTATTACATATCTATAACATCATGACAAAATTGTTGTTCTGCAGCAATCTGTGTTTCTCAAGTACCTCAAAATAAACAAATATTGTTTATATATATATATCAGCTTTTAGGTTGGACTCAGTACATGTTTTATCTGACTCGGGCTGTATTGGTTCCAAACAAACGTCGGTAAATTTGATTTTGTCCTTGTGGAGCTTTTGGATGGATGGATGATGGATGGATGGATGATGGATGGATGATGGATGGATGATGGATGGATGGATGATGGATTGATGGATGGGAAACCTTCATGCCAAGGTGTTGCAGCAAAAATGTTTATCTTTCAACCACTGATGCCTCAGTTAAAAATAAAGGTGGGACGATATCATGCGATATCAAAATGTCACATGATATGTCATCAAATGTACGAATACTGAATAGAGTACAGTAATGCAGCTTTTTAGATCATTTAGGAGCTTTTTAGATCATTTAGGAGCTTTTTAGATCATTTAGTAGCTTTTTCAGTAAAAATGACAACTTGTGCTCCTTTTGGTTACTCTAAATAATCAGGTATATCGATATAAACTTCTTTTTTTACCGAAAGAGGATAAAACTGTTAAGACGCAACAATGTGACCACAGGGGGAAACAGTTACAACTCTGAAATTTGGTAGAAGACAAAGAAGCAGAGAAGAAAAGCTCTCCTAAGGGATCTTTACTCTCCCTTAAACTGTGTGCTGTTAAAAACACACAAATCCTGAGAATAGAAGTCATTTTTGGTGGAAGTCCTTCAACAGTCTTTGATTTACATCAGCATTTTTAACTTTTCCTGATTATTTAGAGCAAATAAAAGCAGCATAAGTTGTTATTTTGTTGTTGACCTTGTGATGAAACGTGACGTGTTGTTGGTGCAGAGGTTAGTGACACTTGACTTTTAAACGTATGTGTGGGTTTTCTCCTTCTGATATGTATTTTTTTGTTTTTGTTTTCCTCCTACAGTCCACATGCATGCATGATGTAATGTTTACAGCCTTTGTATTGATGTTAGCACTGATTATTCCTATAGAATGGATGTTTTCCTTCTTGTGTTGGTCTCATTATGGACTGGGAGACTGAACTTACAACGACATCAGCAAGCTGCGATAATGAACTCAATAAGCATATATAGTGGTTTAATAATGGACAAATAGACAATTTAACAAATACTCTTGATTAGTCACTCTGCCTATAAAATCAGTTATTTATATTAAAACACATTTAGAATGTTAGTGGTCATTCCATATCATTTCAACAAATTTATTCAGGATTTTTACCAATTTTTGCATCATTATTCAATACTCAGTGTATTTTTTTCATTTATTTGTCGACACTTTTCTTTCATTTTCATCTTCTACTATGTCAGGATCTCCATCACATAGGAAAGGTATACGTGGTATAGTAATACAGCTCCACCTACTCTATCAGAATATATCGTTTATATATCGAGTGGGAATTGTCGCCCCCTGTGGCCATAGATTTTTTTGGGTCACAATTTTAATTTATCATTTCTCAGTAAAAAAAGAGGTTTACATTTTTTTTAACTTTTATTGATTTTTAGATCAACCCAAAGCAGCACAAGTTGTCATTGTGACTGAAAAAGCTGCTAAATGATCCTGAATGCTTCACCTCCTATAGAACTCAATAGGCTTAAGGACGATTGGCGTCATCAATGATGTCATTTCAACAGGGTGGCGCACAGGGTAAAGTAGTCCCAGTTTTAAAAGTTAATAAAACAAATGTGGTGCAAAATAATGGAAAGGTTTTAGGCCACATTTGTAAAAACAATGAAGGATTCCTTAAATGTGCCATTTTTCTTTCCATGTGGGCAAGAAATGTTACTTCTAAAATAGATGAGCGGTGCATTGAATTCTGATTATTTTATTTGTTTTTCACGTTTTTTTACATCAATTCATTTTACAGGAGCTACAATGATAAACCATAACATTACACTCGTATATTTACTAACACTATTGAGGGCTGATGTGTTTTAGTAGGAAAAAGTATTCGTACGTAACGCTTAGGTATTTTTTAAGGCTGCAGTGGCCATTGTTAGTGAATAATAATGCTTGGTATAAATACTTGAAGCTGCTACTTCTTTACAATGAACCCTTTTATTTATTTAAGGTCACACTGTAGTGTTGTGGTTTATTTACAATCCTGGAGGAGCTATAGTGCTTAGGTTAGTGAGACCTTCATCTTTAAAGGTTTTTTTTAACTATTTGTGTCCCTTTAATGATAAAAGACTTCATTGTTATTGAACTTTGAGCTGAAAAAGTAAATTAGCAATCAGAGTTTTGGATCGCCTTGAGCTGCTGGAACTGAGCTAAGCGCTACATTTTAGCTCCAACAGGACATTTGGTGGAACAACAATATTGTTCATTGGCAGATTGACCAACACTGATTAACTGATGGAAAGATCCACACTAACCAAGAGTTTTGGTGAAAAGCAAAAACAAACAGTCGGTGTCACTGGTTGATCATCCTTTGTGCCCATGAGAAGGAATAGGAATAGTCATGCACAAAGAACACAATTCAATTAGAAATCAATGATATCAGTGGTGGTTTAATGATTAAGTAGTCGGTTGTAATCAGAGGGTCAATGGTTCTAATCCAACCTGGCCCATCACTGTGGGATGTTGATCACGTCTCTTATCTCTAACTGCTCGTGTTGTACGACACTTTGGATCAAAGTGTCTGATCAATGAAGTTGTAATCTTGTGATATTAATTCAGCCTGATGATGACTTAACATTGTACTCCTGTTTTACTGCATTGATTTAAAGCGTGACATTCATCCACCTGCCAAAAGAAAGCATCTAAGATTCCTGCACTGTTGTAGCCACGCCCATCGCCTATTGCTCCGCCCCTGATATTATGGAACATACAGACACCAATGGACACTATCATGTTTCGCTGTCAAAGTTGCTCGGATAATTTTTAAGTCTTGGGCTGTGTTGGAAATGTTGCTGGATGAGTATGAGTAGTACCCTAGTATGAGTAGTACGTTGGTATGAGTAGTACGTTAACATATATGAGTAATACGTTAGTATCGGTAGTACGTTTGTATGAGTAGTACGTTAGTATGAGTAGTACGTTAGTATGAGTTGAACATTAACATGAGTAGTACGTTAGTATGAGTAGTACGTTAGTATGAGTAGTACGTTAGTATGAGTAGTACGTTAGTATGAGTTGAACGTTAACATGAGTAGTACGTTAGTATGAGTAGTACGTTAGTATGAGTAGTACGTTAGTATGAGTAGTATGTTTGTATGAGTAGTACGTTTACATGAGTAGTACGTTAGTATGAGTAGTACGTTAGTATGAGTAGTACGTTAGTATGAGTAGTACGTTAGTATGAGTAGTACGTTAGTATGAGTTGTACGTTAACATGAGTAGTACGTTTGTATGAGTAGTACGTTAGTATGAGTAGTACGTTAGTATGAGTAGTACGTTAGTATGAGTTGTACGTTAACATGAGTAGTACGTTTGTATGAGTAGTACGCTAGTATGAGTAGTACGCTAGTATGAGTAGTACGCTAGTATGAGTAGTACATTAGTATGAGTAGTACGTTAACATGAGTAGTACGTTAGTATGAGTAGTACGTTAGTATGAGTAGTACGTTAGTATGAGTAGTACGTTAGTATGAGTAGTACGCTAGTATGAGTAGTACGTTAGTATGAGTAGTACGTTAACATGAGTAGTACGTTAGTATGAGTAGTACGTTTACATGAGTAGTACGTTAGTATGTATCAGTAATACGTTAGTATCGGTAGTACGTTTGTATGAGTAGTACGTTAGTATGAGTAGTACGTTTACATGAGTAGTACGTTAGTATGAGTTGTATGTTAACATGAGTAGTACGTTTGTATGAGTAGTACGTTTACATGAGTAGTACGTTAGTATGAGTAGTACGCTAGTATGAGTAGTACGTTAACATGAGTAGTACGTTAGTATGAGTAGTACGTTAGTATGAGTAGTACGTTAACATGAGTAGTACGTTAGTATGAGTAGTACGTTAACATGAGTAGTACGTTAGTATGAGTAGTACGTTAGTATGAGTAGTACGTTAGTATGAGTAGTACGTTAGTATGAGTAGTACGCTAGTATGAGTAGTACGTTAGTATGAGTAGTACGTTAACATGAGTAGTACGTTAGTATGTATCAGTAATACGTTAGTATCGGTAGTACGTTTGTATGAGTAGTACGTTATTATGAGTAGTACGTTTGCATTAGTAGTACGTTAGGTTAGGATATAAAACACAATCTTGTTCTGTCGACACTGAGCAGGAAAACAAGTACACGTCCTGACGTACCAAACTTCTCGTTGGTTAGAACTTTTCAGACACATAAGCAGCTGTTCATTTTTAACAATACTTTACATACTAGTCATATTAGTCAGTAACTTTGAGGCTAAATCAACACCTTAAAGTGGACAATATTCACTCTATAGCAGTAGAAAATATACGTCCACATCATTATTTCTACTAGGAGAAATGTTCTTTGTCGTATATGCTATAAAGATTTAATAAAGAGGTGACGTGTGATAGGACTTTGAGCTGTTGGCAGATGTACAAACACGTGGCGAGGGTAGATTACTTAAAGTGTCACGTCTCACATCGCGACAAATCTTTTGAAGTGGACGGAGGCAGAGGACAACATTTCCCAGAGGTATAATAAAAGTACAAGCTGAATTAAAACCTCCATTAAAAGACATAAAGACAGCAATTAATGGATGAGAGCGTTTGGAGTCTGTGTTCATCCTTGAACATCCAAAGCTGTGTGAACAGAAGACTCATTAAATCTGAAGTTAGACGATGAAGTAGCTCAATGGCAAAACTGAGCTGGACTTATTCCTCTTTGTCCTTTAGCTAGGCTACGTCCACTGGCTACATAAAGACCCTAGCTAACATTTCAACCACTGGTGTAACCTTAGAACTGAGCCGTTTTATTGTAATTTTTTTCTAAATATATTGCCTCTGTAATTGTCAGATAATTGACTTTGTAATTGTAATTGGTATGGAAATTCTATAAATACTGTCAATTAAAATGTAGTTAAATGCAAACCTGTGGAACCATGTAAGTTATAAAAAAAGCAATGACAATTAAAATAAAAATAGACTAAAGACCCAACCACAATTAATGATCAATGAGATAAAATTCATACATGTTGTAAAATATCAGACAAACAAAAATATTAAAAATCTATTTTTAATAGGTTTTTCAATTGAAAATAATGTTTTCGATTATCCATGTTCAATTATGATTACAGTGACTGGCATTTTCCCCCATTTACAATTCAAATTAAATTATTTTCTATCCTTTGAAAGTCAATTATAAATACATTCTCAATTACTAAAGTTCAATTTAAATTAATCAATGGATCTCCCTTTCAAGTTAAAAAAAATACTAGCTAATAGGATGTGATGTTACAGATGGCTTGGGTCGTAAAACCAAATAAAATCTGAAAACATTTGGTAAAAAGCCTGAGGTTATTATTTCAGCTGTGATTTTATGAAGTGGACGTGGGTTATAAATATCAATAATCAAGCAGGAAGAGGTAAACTAGTTATTTTTCACAGACTATTACACCTTAAATGCTGACATGATCCTGTTTTTTGTTTTTCTGCATTTGAAAAGGAAATGAATCCAGATAAATATCCATCTTGGTTCGTTGCATGTAACACACTCTTCGTCATTTACATATTCTCGTGTTTATTACTAATTGCAGGGGATGCCATGACTTTTAGGTTGATTACTTCTAGTTTTATTATGGCAGACATGAATGTACGGGATAATTATCTGGCCTTTCCACAGGCCAGATAGGAGGAGACAACCCTCCAAACTCAATGTTTTACCTCCCTGCCAATATAAATAGAAATCAGCTCCACCTCCACCTGGATAAAACATCTCACTTGTTCGCTGTCACTTTCTGCCAGTTTGCGTTTTTTGAGTCGCTGACAAAACGAGCGAGCCTGAGGAGAGGGTTAGCATTAGCATGCATCTCTGTAAACAAGGGGCAAGAACAGGGTTGGACTATTTCAACAAATAGTTTTAACTACAAACGGTCCTGATGAAATGAAAGTGTTTGAAGCTTCCAGCGCTGGATGAGACCCCATGACCCCGTTTACACTGAGCATGGTTCAGCCCGGGGGGCTTTGTGTTTCCTCAGGCTGGAGCTTTAGCGCGGGAAGTGAAGGGCTCTCTGAAACCAATTAAACACAACACACGCGTGTGGGCCTGAGCTTTTATCAGAGAATCAGACGCCGTGATGAAATTAGCTCACAATTCTCCCCCTCGCGCACGTAGAGCTGATTATTTCCTCTGAAGTGTTGCTGTGCTTCCTAATGTCATTAAATTATTATTAACCTGAAAATGATCTCAGTAGTACAATGTTCCAGGTGAATAAAGACACATCTGACCTGTATATATACTGTAACACAGTGGTTCTCAACCTGTTCAGCCTGTGACCTCCAAAATAAAAGCCCCAGAGAGCAGGGACCCCCACTGTAGCTGAAGGTGGTTGAACATAGACATTATGTTAGCACTCAGTGATGGAAATAATAAACACTATTCATCTGTTTAAGCTCAACCCATGTACCCTTTGTTATTTGGTTATTCCGTTCCAAATAAACAGTGTGGTTATATTATTTTACTGACTTAGAACCTAAACAGAAACGCAGGAAAAAAAATAAAAAAAATAGGGTAAAAATAGCAAAAATGGGCTCAAATTGTTCAAAAAAGCATTAGTTTCTTGAAGGCATCTGGAAACCTCTCTCATTTTCCCGTGACCTCAAATGTGGTCCTGACCCCAAGGTGGAGAACGTCCGCTGTGACAGACGTCATTAATTTGCTGATATCACAAGTACAGTATATCTCTATGGTAATCCTGAGGTTTTCTATCTGTACAGTGACACCTGTCATCCACTGGGATATTTTTACCGTAAAGTGCAGAGTTCTTCCTCAAAGTAAAAAACACACGTCGGATGGAAAAATGTAATTTGTGGAGGAAGATGACCCAGTCAGAGCCTCCAGTAAAGGAATGTGTGATGGGGGAGTTTCCAGTATGAAGGGCTGTCAGTGCAAGATGGGAAAATTGGTCAACCTGTAACATCACTTCTCCACATGTTGGAAAACATAGAAAATAAAAGCTGCATAATCAGATCTACAGGGAGAAGTTATAATAAAGATAAAAAGTCAATGCTGTCAGAATGTTCAATGCATCACATGTTGTTTATAACAGGGCATACACTAGGATGGTCCAAAAACACATTTATTGTTTTAGATTCCCTTGATTACAACCCTGTATTTGGTTCCATATCTTGCCAAGTTATTTGAGTCCAAATTCTATGCCAATGATTTAATATTTAAAGGTTGCACAAGACACATAAATATTGCTTCTTACTATACCAAAGCATATTGGAATCATTTGTGGTTTTTGTTCTGCAAAAACAAACTAAAACTTGCAAAACAAGTTTAGAGGAAGTACGGCCGGACCCGCGGAACGTCTTCACGCTGAAAAACACGTACCACGTTCTTGAAAATTCAGTCAAATGACTTAATTCCACCAAGTAAAAAAGGTCTCAGAGAGGCTTTTGACAATCTGCTCATTGAATACCCATGTCAAATTACAGCCCGATTCAATGAGCATTAATGTAGTAGTCATTTGCCCCCCGTGGCACATACGGAGTAATGGGCCCCATTCATATATTGGTATGTGCCAATGATTTGGTACCACCATCGCAATATTTGACTCACAAATAAATTAGAAGGGAATGGGAGCCTAATCAAATTGTGCAAGGCATAATCATAATCTGCATTGAATTACCTTTAAAATGATATATCACATGACTATGTTCCCATAAATTTGGAAATTACTGGAAATAAGGGGTGGGCCATTTAAAAAAAAAGAGCTCTGAGCAAATCATCTTTTTTGTGCCTAATGCAGGTTCTAATCCAGGTTAATCTAAAACTTTATTTTTTACAGCTCATGGACTATTTGACGCCGGGTCACAAGTTGTGCCTACATATTAAAGTCTCTAAAAATAGAATGTATTTAATTTGCTCTGTGTGTTTTCTTTTGGAAATACTTGGGTTACAAAGTAACTTGGGTTACAAAGGGGCAGACAATATTTGGTACATTTTGATGGGAATTATTGATTGGAAATAGCAGGAAATTTAAAAAGATTGTAAATTAAAGCTGCAGGAAGTGGTGCACGTTGAGGTGTGTTTCATGTGGGGGTGTGGCAGAAATGTATTGTTGTAAGTATTGAGACGTAAATGAACATTTTCAAGGATTATATCACAAACTTTCCTGCAATGTTCTGTGCAAATATAATGTCTATGATTTCCTTTTACCAATAGGTGGCGCTGTGATTATGAATGATGGTTGGGTTATATCACAACTATTTTTTTTGGCATACAAATGAAAGCTGCTATAATTAATTAGCATCTACTTAGCTCTACAAACTCTGAATAACTTAGCGTAACACATCATCCTAGTGAATAGGCTGCTAAAAGGAATATTTACATCTATAAAGATTCAACTTTATTGGCAATATTGTTTTATAACACAACCAAATAAACATGTATGTTTAAAATAAAAATATGAATGTGTGAAGTAGTTTAACAGTGCAGTGTTGGATGCATGTTGGAGACGTATCTCTCTATAAAATCAAGGAATGTCTGTCTGTGATGATGATGTCATCAGTGCCAGCTGGGAGCAAATAAAATTTTCAACAGGACGCCAATGACTCATTCTGCCATTCTCATGTCCAATTCCCCCAAAATATCTATGTTTTCATCAGTCCAAACATGTTTTTAAATTCTAAATGATTTGGCATGGATGCTGCTATTTATGTCTCAGTAAGATAAAGTTAGTTCAAATTACACCCAATGTTTGGTTAATTCCAATAAAAATTTGTTTTCTTCTTTTTGCAATGGAACATTTTTTCATCTGACAGTAATTACAACATTCCTAAATCTTGTGACACTGAAAACTTGTCCCAAGCATGAAAAAAATAAAACTTTTATTAGTTAAAATAGTAGGGCTCTATAAAATCAGGTTATCTTTTCCAAATTCCGTGTTTTCCACAGTTTTTCTTTTTAATATTTTAGCAATTTTTTTCAAAACATTAGTTTTTAACTCCTGTGAGGAAACAACATAAATAATGAAAATAAAACCATAATTCAACCAAAATGTATGTCAAAATCAACGTATAATTTAAAACCCTGTAAGAAAGGTTGTAGTGACCTGGATTATTTGACTGCTTCATTTTAATTATTTGTAATATGTCATATAAAGATGTCTTGTTGTGGTATTTTCTAACAATGAGACATATTTAGGGATTGTTTCACAGATTTGTCCGTCTACATACAGTACGTACCCTCTTTAGTGGCAGAGTTAAAAGTCACAACGCTAAGACGTCTTGTTTCTCTTCCAGCTCATCTTGGAGCGTCTCAGATTGA
The DNA here is from genome assembly GCF_900634775.1 of Gouania willdenowi. Taxonomy (NCBI): domain Eukaryota; kingdom Metazoa; phylum Chordata; class Actinopteri; order Blenniiformes; family Gobiesocidae; genus Gouania; species Gouania willdenowi. Next base: position 4,619,887 of record NC_041046.1, read on the forward strand.
AGGGCAGCCAACACGTTTCTATTATGTGTGTGTTCTGAGTGTTCCAGGAGCTTTACCACTGCCACAGGGCTTTGTTCTTCAAACACGGTCACCTCCAACTGGGAAATAAAAGTTCAGACAAACCAAGGCGAGACATTTTACTCGGTGTCAGGATTTCTTTTAAAGTCTTCCTCAAAGCTTCCAAAGACACTTTTATTTAAGTGTCAGACCGACTGAGATCACTCTGATTCATCTACACATTTCAGATGATAATTTACAACTTCCTTCAAAGTCTTTTTACATTTCTAAGAGCTGCTTTTTCTGCTGTAGCTTCTCACCTCCTGCTGCTGTATACAGTATCTGCAATCTGCTAAAAGAAAAACAAAGATCTAATAAGTATTTCTAGTAGTTTCTAAATGATTTCGTGATATTGTAGGTCAGTATTTGCTGCTGCTGCAGTGACTGCTGTCAGAAGGGTCTGGTGGTGGACGGTCGACCACCCCCAACTTGGCCCCGTTTGATCTCAAGGGCAAAAAAATTAAATTTTTTTTGGGAAAAGCTTCTGGTAAAATGATGTGATTGTGAATATTAAAGGTATAGAGGACGATTTTTCCAAAGTTTAGGAAAAAAAAACCGCCCTCTGTACATGTGAGCCCAGGTTTCCTCGTGCACAGCTCTGTTTACAAGTTGGAGTCGGCATTGCTCATACAATACAATACATCCTCCACAAGACCTTTAAGATACTGCAGCTATACCTCCGTATCCTGACACAGAGGAAATCAGGGGATTGTTGCCTCTTTGCTGTCAAATATCACCCTCAACATAGAAAACAAAAAAATGTCTGTCCGCCTGACAAATTGTCCACAAAATTAATCATTTTTAAAAAGGTGGTAGTATGAAAAAATAACTTTATAATGGTTTTGCTACATTCCTTTAGCTTCATTCAGAGGGTTGAAGTTCTGTTTCCCCAATATGATGTCATAAGGTGGAAACTCCTCCTCCTGACAATCCTGGCTCCTCCTACCCCATAAGAATGTGAGCTCCTCCCTCTCAAACTACCTCCATAGCGAAGGCAGGTTGATATCACACGTAAAATCTTTACGTTTAGTAGATAATTCGAAGCGCAACGTGAGCGCTCACCATCAGTTTCACTTTTAGCAGCCGTATTCCGCCTCATATCGCTTTTATGGGATGATCTGATGAGTTTGTGACCCAGTGCGAGACAGCGGTTGGACAAAACAATGGACTATCATCTTAAATAGATTATTCCTGTGGTCAGAAGAGGTGAGGAGGAGAAGGAAGACTGTTAAAGATTAACTGCTGCCGTGATAAACACACGCTGGAGCAGCATTTGTCAGACTCACAATCACAATAGCCACTTAACTCATTCACTGCCAGCCCTTTTCAGAGCAGCCAACTCCATATTGCCAGGCGTTTTAGATGATTTTTACTGATCTTTCCCACAGAATATTTTGTACTATGACAATCTGAAATCTGAAACCAGATTCTCAAAGATTAGTCTCTACTTTCATCAGAATTGTTTTTGTTTCTAGCTTGTTTGGTTCTTCTGTAATCAGCAGTTGAATAGAGGCAAGTTTCACACAAATTGACAGTTTCTGACAAAAAGCTGAGAAAAATGATTTTTTTTACTTTGAAGCAATTTTTTTTTTTTGCTTTAGTGACGCCTCAACATTGGTTTTCTTCTATAAAACTACAAAAACAACACTGAGACCAGGCTTTTGATGACAAAATTATTATTATTTCGTTATCTTTGTCAGAGTTGAATGGATTTCTTACTGTATTTTGGCGTTCCTCCAAGTCTCTCACCCCGTCATTCTCCACACATGCAACTTCCTCCTCCTCCCGGACATGTCGAGTGTCACCGCTTGCCCCGTTTTTTGATCGTTTTCTCTCACCATAGCGACACTCTCAATCTCATCCAAAGGTGCGCTGCTGCCACCTACATGTCACCAGTTGGTCACTACATCATGGTACAAGCTCGATATTCATGGGAGAGCTTCGTCACACTGTCTCCTAGCAACCCCAGCCGAAAAACACAATTGACGTCTTTAGACATCATTGGCAATCAATGAGTTAAATATCCATGTGTTTTACTGTAATGTGCAGTCTTCTGGCTGAAAACAAGTGTGTGTGGATAGCGAAAGAAAATCCCTATGTAATCAACTGCTAGAATCCCACAAACCAAACACAGATGAAGTATAATATAAGTGCAAGCCACGCCCTCTCTAAAAGCGAGACGTAGAGTCAGCGTCTATAGACACGCCCACTCATACATATGCATGAAGGCCCCAAAACAGCCTGTTTTTAGAAGCATCATAAAAGTGACTTTTCAGAACAAATGGAGATGTGTGAAAAATAGCATAAAACTGGACCTTTAAGCATTTTTTGAATTCATATTAGCCTCAAATGTACATAAAAACAAGTTTTTTAAGCTTCAATTTAAGTCCAAGATGAGCTTTTATCTGGAGGATGACAGTTGCTATGATCAAAGTTCTCTGTTGTGCCTCAAGTCTGAGAAAACTGAACTTTCAAGCCTTGCCATTCCATATTAGATTATGGATACGTACTGCTATACTATATACAGTGAATTACATGAAAACTGTGTGATGTTATTCCCACATTGATGTAGTCAAACCTTGTAAGTCAATTTTCCCATCTATTCTGCATCTATGAGGTTAACGTTGCACTATATCTTTATTTAATGTTATTTATCATGGCGAGCTGCTTTAATTATCAGCAAAATACATCTGCATTAAAACTGCTGCTGTGAACTATATTATTCTGCATAATGTTTTTAAAGTTCCTGTTTGAAATGAAGATGAACACCTGTGGTGGATATATGAGGAATAGATCATTATGATTTAGACATCACACATAGATAGAGCAGCTGCTGTTACAGGTGGGCTCTGTCTAAGATCTTCAAATGCTCAGAAACATTACAGACTATTCATTTATACATTCATGTAGACGGGATGTGAACATATGTGACAGCAGATGCACAGAAAGCCTCGTCTCACAGCGTGTCCACTAAGCCGTCCTCTCTCTGACTGGTGGAAGTTAATTTTCCCCTGCAGTTTATTTAATTAGTGGCGCAGAGTGAAAAGGCCACGGTTTAAATCCGCCCGACTGGAGCCGCCGTGTAATGTTTGTCCAGAGCTGGACACGAGCAGCGTGACTGATTTATGTTCCACACATTCCCTGGATTACATTTACACATTAAAATGTTGAAAACAGGTTTAGAGGTGGTGGAGCTGGGCTTTTTATTTGTTGTTGTTTTTTTTTTAATACATTTTTAATAAAACTTTAAGCTTTGATTCCTTTAAACTAAAAGGTAGCAACAATAACTTTAACAATTCTCAGTGAGAAAGTCTCCATAGAGTCAGTCGTTTGTGTCACATATATTTTGAGTTTACAACATAAAGTAGGGGCGTAATCGTCAACTCCTGAACTCGCAACACTAAATTATCACCAGGTCCACAGATTTTATGCAGGGAAACGAGTAATTTGAACATTATTGTGCCCGAGTTTGCACTCCTACGTAAACATAAAGTACAAAATATGTAAGAAATCGACAATATCTAACCAAAAAGTGACACATATCAGTCCCAAAAGAATCTACACTTTACATTTCCTACAATTTGTGACCAGTTTCCACTAAATTAAGAGAAATATTATGTCATAATATGAGGAAAATTTTGCAAGAGTTTTGAGTTGTTTAACATTAAAAATGACTGCAATAATGATATATCAGCACCAGGAAAACTGTGAGTACCTGCAAATAATGTTTTTTAATGGGTACTGTCGTATTACGTAAACACAAAAGGACTCCTAGGTGTGCATGTGTTATTTTAACTCTTTTAATCTGCATAACCCAGAAACGCATACATCAGCGTGCTGTCTATTTGCTACAGGCGATTTGCTCGAAAGCTCTCGTCTTCACCTGAGGACCCCTTCAGGTGCTTCGCTGCCCCCGATGTTGCCTGTGTGCATCCTCTGCTTTGTAAAGGCTCAAACATACTCAAAGAAACTCCCCTATACTGTCAAAGATTCCTGGTGAGAACTCTGCTCATCAATCTTTATATATATATAGTCTTTATATTTTAGACTTTCCGTTCATTAGGTCCTCTTTCAGTTCTGCACCAATGTTTGGGCCTGTGTGTAATTCAAATATGGCTGGTGTTTAATAATAATAATAATAATAATAATAATGTATATTTTATTCATCACCGTAGTGAAATTCTTCTCTGCATTCTACCCAATTTCTCTCCATGATCTGTCTCAACCTCTGCTTACAACAAGCTTTAGCATCAGATGTGTTGGAATACGACCGCTCAACGGACATGTTGGTCCGTTTACAGACAAGCGTGCACTGACCGCAGTGTTTGCTCACTCGCTGTTTTATCCAACAACTGACTTATGAGCCAACAGAGCATCCACGTGGTTGTCCATCTTGTAAACACTGCAGTGTGTTAGCTGCTGCGGGAAGCTAGACGGTTAAATGTCATTGCATCTACATTTACTTGATTTTATTTTTGTGCACCTTTTGAATTCTATATTAACGTAATATACAGTGAAGACTGGAGACTGTTTGCAATGCAGGGAACATTATACTGGAGATACTGGTGAATCTTTGACTTATGACATGCAACAAGCGTATCTGCCTGAGCGTCTTAAAGGGACCCTTCTCTAGCTGTGTTTCATTACAGTTTTTCACAAAATAAAAGCAGTATTTCTTAAATTTCCACAAAGTTTAATGTCTTTTTGAAGGTGTTTCCATTGAAGGTTTTTTGGAGCCTGGTAACGAGAGCAAGATGGAGTGTGCACGTGGATGAGATCAGTCAGGTAAAGGGGGGTCAGTGTGGTGAAGTGGACTCGGAATTGTATGGGAAGCCAGTGGAGCTGGTGGAGAACAGGAGTGATGTGGGAGATAGAGGGGTAGGGTTTGAGTTCTGGACTAACTGGAGTTTATGGAGGGATTTGCATGGGGAGACTAAAGAGAAGGGAATTGCAGTAATCAAGCCGGGAAGTGATGAGACTGTGGACAAGGATAGCGGTAGTGTGGGGGTGAGGGAGGGGCGGAGGCCATTGGTGTTACGGAGGTGGAAATATGGAGACCGGGTGATATTATTGATGGGTGGGATTTGTAGGATAAAGTGCTGATTTTGTACCATTGAGGAGAACCTCTGTTTTATCACTGTTTAGTTTTAGGAGATTATGATTTAACCAGGATTTAACTTCTGTGATGCAGTCGGTAAGGGATGGGGGGTGGGGAGGGTAGAAGGTGGTCTACTGGGGAGGTAGAGCTGGGTGTCATCCACGTAACAGTGAAAGTGAATACCATGTTTACAGTAGATATTGCCTAGGGGGAGGAGATAAATGATGAAGAAAAGGGGGGCCAGGACTGAGCCCTGGGGCATGCCTGTAGTGATGGGGGGAGGGGTTTGATTTAGGACATAATAATGTGATCCTACCTCAACCAAACCACTGAGTTTTTCAACGGGAGACAAAATGTACAGATTGTTTTTCCATGTTTTAACGTCTCTGAGGAAATACTTTTTTTTGTTGGTTTGTGTCACTGACCATCACATTCTTCCTCCTCTGGTTGGAGCTTGTTTTAATTTCATTCAGCTTTTTTTAATTATTTAAAATGTTTCACCGACTATAATCTTTATTTACTCTCTGGCTTCGGCTTCAGGCCAGTCTTGTCCTTCCTCTTTACCTTTGATTATTTTCTCATCAGAAGATGTGCTTTAATTAGAAATAAGGCTCATGTTTGAAAGGCATTGGAAGGATTAATTTTAATAGGAACATTTAGAAGCTGTTATATTTGTTCCTATAACTTCTTTGAACTAAAGTTCCGACATGAATCCACCTCTAAGCAAATCAACAGATTATGGTCCAAAAATTGAAAGAACACGTATATATAATCAGGCCTTTAATAATGGGAGTGAAAAGAGAGGATTACAGCCCTTTATCCAATGACAACATGCACAAATCACCTCAGACCATGTATTACTAAAACCAATCTGCTTTAAGAGGATTTAAGAGCTTCACATTTATCACAAAACATTCTCAAAACTGACTTGTTCCTGGAGTCGGTATGACAATGATGAAAATACTAAGGGGAAAGATGTGAATATGTAAATATATATATTTAGAAAATTGAAGAGCATTTCTGTCTCAGTATACAAAGATTTGGTGCTGGGTAGGGGTGGACTGTCCGTCTATTATACCAGGCGTCGTCCTTTTTTTTTTTTTTTTTCACGAGCGAGTGGAGGCAGACATGGTAACATGTGGCCAAAAGTGGGAAAAAAACAGTGTAAAGTAACGAAAATGGGCCAAAAGCAGTCAAGAGTGGCCAAAAAAGGGCAAATAAAGAGGAACCAGCTCGTATTTAATGGAAAAGGGTATTTGAAATGGGCAAAATGTGACAAACAATAATGAAACAAATGTGGAATAAAAAGAGGCAAAATGTAGTGACAAAAGGAAACAAGTGAAATTTATTGGGCAAAAGTTAGCTTATTGGGACGAAAAGTGGCTCAAAAAATTAAAGAAAGGACAAAAATTGGATTAAAAAAAAAATATATATATATATTTATTGGCAAACGGTAGAAAAAGGTTGTAAAAATGGGACAAAGGAAGTTGCAAAATGGCCAAAAGGTAAAAAGGGGTTAGAAAGTTTCTCCCTTTTAAGATTTTCTGGGGGAATAATAATTGAAAGTAACATTTTGAGCATCACTGACTCAGCTAGAGCATATGGAGAACGTAGACCGCCACCAAGTCCAGCACGAGTACCAGGTGGGATATACACGCAATGTACTTCCCTACCACTACTACATTACCCATAAGACATAAAGAGCAGGCCCAGGCTCACCAAAATATAATCACCTGTTCCTTGTCCCATTATCAACATTTCCTGAAAATGTCATCCAACTCTGTTCAGAACTTTTCAGGTTATCTTACTAACAGTCAGACAGACGGACGGACAAGACAGACATACAGACAAAGACAGACAGACAGACAAATGCAGAGTAAAACATAACCTTAGGGTTAATACCTACTCCTACATGGTGTCACTGATAATGTTGGACTGGTTTGATTTTTGGTCCCAGTCCACAGCCCTGGTTCTGGGTTGAGTTTCTAGAATAAAAGCTATAGCTAACCCTGCTGTACGACTCGCTAACTGATCGAACAAAGAATTAAACCACGGAAAAACTCAGGATGAACCATTTTAATTGGATGAATTCTTCTTCTCGTTATGTTGTGATAGTTTCAAAGCGTTTCACAAGGGTCTAAAGTATCTTTACCTCCACACTTTCTAAGCATCAGACTCCTAATCATCCATTTTAGAACAGAGAACAAGTATCTGGTACTCACTATAGTGTTTCCCAACAATGGGAACAGGAGCACACTACAGGGGCCATTTCTCCAATCATTTTAAAATGAGTTCCTTTTTCAGCTGATCTTTGGATTTAATCACACTTCTGACGTCAGGGCCTGGTTTTTTAAAAGTAATCAGTTCACATTCTGGATAACGGATTGGATCGAATCTTGAAAATGGGTTTTTCAACAGAAAAAAAAGAATTATGTAATCTGATTAGATCATGTAATCCAATCTTTTGTTTGGGATCAAACCTTTAGTTTGAGTTTTTCAGAACTTTTTATCAGGATTGGGATCAGTTAAAAGGGTGGACTTCAGGCCCAAAATGTAATGTAACTTTAAAAATGTAATAAATAATCTTATCCAATATATCCAATTAATTTATATGGTTTTAATCTGATTTGTTCATCTGTCAGACTACAGTAATTACAGTATAGACCTACAGCAAAGTAGAAATTGTTTGGTCACATAAAATATTCCTTTAAACAGCTCAATATCGAGCACAAATAATATATGTATTTCTGTCATTAACTGATATTTATTAGAAGAAGAAAATAGATAAAAGCTTTATTTTCATTGTACAACATGCTCTCCAAGAATGGGGAACGTCATATCACACACACTTAAAATAACATAACAGTAATATAAAATAAAAAAACTCACAGTCATCATAATCAAATACGTTGTTTTGTTTTTAGATATTTGTTAGTGATGCATGCAATGATAAAAATCCAAAATGCATCCAAATCAGAAATAGTGTCTAACAGTTGTTGCATGTGTTCTGGTTCTAACAGAAAGCAAGAGGTTTATCAGGGTCTCCAAAGGCTTGAAGAACCTTCATCAAACAAAGATGCAGTAGAACCGAGAACCAAAAGTGGATTCTGCCATATGCCAGTTTCTTGTGATAAGCGGCACATTGTCCCAGAGTGTCCTCCGTTGTCCTACATTGTCTCAAATTGTTCTACGATGTCCCAAATTGTCCCAAATTGTCCAACATTGTCCCAAATTGTCCCAAATTGTCCTACATTGTCCCAAATTGTCCCAAATTGTCCCAAATTGTCCAACATTGTCTCAAATTGTCCCAAATTGTCCTACATTGTCCCAAATTGTCCTACATTGTCCTACATTGTCCCAAATTGTCCAACATTGTCCCAAATTGTCCCAAATTGTCCTACATTGTCCCAAATTGTCCTACATTGTCCCAAATTGTCCCAAATTGTCCTACATTGTCCCAAATTGTCCCAAATTGTCCTACATTGTCCCAAATTGTCCCAAATTGTCTGAAATTGTCCTACATTGTCTGAAATTGTCCTACATTGTCTCAAATTGTTCTACACTCTGGGACAATTTGCTGCTTAACACAAGAAACTGGCACATGGCAGAAAAGCTGTGGTTAATCAGATTATAGCTGGATCAGATTGATCCAATCTAATATTGTTTTGAAAAATGATCACGTGATCATGGATAGTAAAAAAAGGATTACCAAATTCAGCTAAATTGTATTCGGATTAAAACTTTAGAAAAACTGGGCCCAGGGAACAATAATTAGTTATAACTACTGTATATTTATGTCTGTTTATGTTTATGTTTATCAGCAGGAAATCTGAAAAACTTGGCGAGCTAATAGACAATGTAAAAAGGAGGAACGGGTTGCATTTTGGAGATGATCCAGATGGTACTCTAGATACAGTATCCAGAAGAAGTTTTTGAGCAAGGACATTTCAAAAAATTATGGATTATGGATTGAAATGAGATTTAGTGATCTGATCTATGCTTGGAGGATGTTTTTGCTTTTGCAGTGCTCTTGACCTTCTAAATGCAAAATGAACATGGCTCTATAGGCCAGGGGTTCTCATCCTTGGGGTCAGGACCCCATTTGGGGTCGTTTGACACTTCTTAGTAATTTGAACCGATTTTTGCTTTTTTTTTTATTTTATTTTTTACAATTTTTCTACAACTACACCAAACTCACCATATTTTAATCTATTTTGATCACTTTTTCTTGCCATATTTTTGTTCCTTTTCATGTATTTTTGCTACATTTCTGACAATTCTACATCACATTTCAATGTCTTTTCTACACATTATTTTTTTTACTTTTCAGACATGTTCAACACTTATAAACCTTTTCTACCACTTTTACACCTAATATCACATATGTTGACCCATTATTGTCACTTTTAACCTCTTTTCACCATATTTTGTCCTTATTTTTTGCCAATTTAACCACATTCATGATTTGCAATGCCCATTATTTGCTAGTTTCAATTAATTGTTCCAATATTGACACTTTGAACCATTTTTTTAACGACTTTTTCTATCCATTTTGTCCACTCTGATTTGCAACATTTAGCCAATTTTTGGTCACTTTGAACCCATTTTATTTGTGATTAAAACCAGGATTTCCATCTTTAAGATGATTATAATAATAATAATAATAATAATAATAATAATAATAATAATAATAATAATAATAATAATAATAATAATAATAATAATAATAATAAATGTTCCTGGATAACAGTGGATATTATTCACATGAATAAAGAAATGTGTTTATCACAGATTCATAGAACAATGGATCATCATTTTACTTTATCATTTATCTGACTTCATGGATGGGCCTGTGAACATCAGTTCATTGCAGGTTGTGACACGTTGTCCCTTTGGTTCTTATCCCACTTATTATGGAGATGTTACAGATGTTACAGATGTTACACTAGCAGGCATGTAACAAGATTGTGTTTTTGTTCTTTGGCGGTGTGACAAATGCAACTTTTATTTACTGTTATGTATTGAGCCTGACCTCTGTGACACACACACACACACACACACACACACACACACACACACACACACACACACACAGTATTTTGTGCCTATTTGGTTCTGGCAACAATGTGGAAAATAATTTTACTTCCTGTATTAAATCATAAATGATTACTTTTCATAGGATTGTTGTATTAATATGTATATATTCTGCTTGATCAGAATGAATTCTGCAGATGACAGCTGTCTGACATGTGTGTGCGTGTGTGTGTGTGTGTGTGTGTGTGTGTGTGTGTGTGTGTGTGTGTGTGTGTGTGTGTGTGTGTGTGTGTTGGCTCGTTGGATTCACGAGGCTAAGGCTCAGACTATCTGGAGTGTGAATAAGGCAGCCTTGTTATTTTCCCAGGCTGTGTACAAACTCTACGTTTCATAATTGCTGGCAGCCTCTGAGCTGAGTGCGTGCTGCTGAAAGTCTTCTCATCACACCCGCGTATCCAATGTCTTACTGAGATTGATTGCAACTAATGAGAAAAAGTTAGTTACACAAGAAGGTTAAAGTGTTTCACTGGCAGAGTTGGTTTGTGACAATTTTGCAAAGTTGTCTTACAACAGACTGTTTATACGTAACAATAGAAAAGATTTCTAATTAACTTTGAAACTGTGTGTTACAGTATATAGATAAAAAATTAAGAAAAACTAAGCATTATTTATTTGACAATGTTGTGGATTAGGTGTAAACTCCATTTAATATGTGCACATATTTGCTGACAGATGCACTTTAGCTAATAGAACAATGTGACATTTGAACTACACATGCACCAGAATATGTACATTAGTTGTGATCAGTGTGAACAACTGTACAACTGTGAAGCTGTTTGTAGTATTTAAAGTTGCATAAGTTAATAAGCTCCGCCCACATCGTGCCATCAAATGTATGGGTACCTTTCACATTTAAACCAATACTGGGTACCTGTGAATCGGTATTGGTACTCGGTGGTAGCAATTTTTGGTACTTTTGATGTGTTAATAAATGGTAAATAATAAAATCTAAAAATATTTTATATTTATAATTTACTATATATTTTTAATAATAACATCCATCCATCCATTTTCTTCCGCTTTATCCGGGGCCGGGTTGCGTAGGCAGCAGTCTCAGCAGAGATGCCCAGACCTCCCGATCCATGCACACCTCCTCCAGCTGTTCTGGGGGGACCCCGAGGCGACACCAGGCCAGCTCAGAAACATAGTCCCACCAGCGTGTCCTGGGCCTTCCACGAGGCCTCTTCCCAATGGGACATGCCTGAAACACCTCCCGAGGGAGGCGACCAGGAGGCATCTGAAACAGATGCCCGAGCCACCTCAGCTGGCTCCTTTTGACGTGAAGGAGCAGCGACTCTACTCCGAGCTCCTCCCGAGTGACTGAGCTTCTCACCCTATCTCGAAGGGTGCACCCAGCCACCCTGCGAAGGAAACTCATTTCGGCCGCCTCTATTCGTGATCTTGTCCTATCGGTCATTACCCAAATCTCATGACCATAGGTGAGGATAGGAACGTAGATCGATCCGTATATTGAGAGCTTTGCCCCGCGACTCAGCTTCCTCTTCACCACAACAGTTCGATACAGCGACCGCATCACTGCTGACGCCGCACCGATCCGTCTATCCATCTCACGCTAATAGTGATGATAATAATAATAATGATAATAACGACTAACAAATATATTCAATTCAACTTTATTTAAGGCAAAAATACAACACAGCACAGTGGGTCTGGGGGAGATGATTCAGGAAAGGACTCTGTGTGACCATATATAAAATAATCATGTTAAATTTGTGTATTTTCACTTTGTTGTGGTATTGGTATGTATTTTTATTATTAGTTTTGAGGTTATGACAAAATAAAGTTTTGTTAGCATCACAGGTGTACTGATAAAAAGTGTTAGAAAAAGGAGGAAAATGAATAATAATGTAACCAATGAATATTAATTACACTGGCATGAATCAGTGCAAAGAATTATAAGAAAGGCGATTTTTCCAGGAAGTGGAGCGATAAATGAGAGGCTGAATGTGTGGAAACGCAGAGAAGGGATTTTTCTCCTGATGTGGTTGGCCCACTAATGAGAGCATCTGCATCCATAAAGCATCCGCAGTGAGAAACAGCCAGCCGAGGGGGGAGCGCTGTCTGAGGAGGCAAATCAAATAGATTATGTGGCGCTGAGCGCAGATGTGCAGCAAAGAATAAATGAAGGATGAGTGGCTGAGGGAAAGTGAAGTTTAGAGTTCTGACCCTGATCAAGCGTATCCATGAACCATTGGCTGAGTCCAAACATGTTTTTATGTTGCTGATACTGTGCTGCTCTTCCTCCAGGTGCCAGTGTCCCGCTCAGTTCCAGGGCCCTGAATGCCAGCAGAACAAGCACAGCTTCACTGGCAGCGGCTACGCCTGGTTTCCTCCCATCACGCCGTGTTTCGAGAGCCACGTGTCGCTGGAGTTCATCACGGATGTTCCTGACGGACTATTGCTCTACAGCGGCCCATTGGCTCAGCTCCAGGCCTGGGACCACGAGGACTTCATGGCTCTAGGTGGGACACACGCTGACCAAACCAACACATTGTATTAAAAAAATATGACTACAATAGAAACATTTTACTAGTTTCATCTGTATAGTTTGAAGGGGTTAGAAAAGTACTTCTTAAATACTAAAAATTAATGGTTTCACTTTAATTAGAGGGTAAGATAATAAGGAAGGCTAGTTGTAACTTTAAAAGGTAGGACATGTTTAGGTTTAAACATGAAACACTTGTTTCATTTTCATTACATTTCACAGAAAATCATCATGTTCCTATTTTACTAACTCCCAACAAAACACTGAACTAATCGTGACACATGTAAAATGTAACAATTATGTCATTTTATGAAAATCAACCTTGCATTTTTTTTTTTAAACATGTCATATATAACACACCACTGACCAAATATCTCACAAACACAAGATTATTTTTAAAACAGAAAAAAAAAACGCTGCTTATCTGGTTTTTGATGTTTCTGTATTTCTGTTTTAGTTATAAGTAAGTAAAACAAAATAACCAAACCATTTATTTGTTTTTCTGATTTGATTGTTTTTGCTCCGTCTCAATCTCTGCTTAGAAGAGGCATTAGTGCTCAAATGGATTGAAATACGTTGGCTCGTATCCACACGTGGGTGCTGACCGCAGTGTTTTGTCGCAGCATCACATTCTGTTTCGGCCAGGTTGTTTTGGTCAGAAAAGTGTTTTGAGCCATTTTTGGTCATCAATAAAAAATAATACTATAAACAACAATGGGTTATGTCGTAGGGTAGACATTTTTATATAGCGCTACAACATATATAGTTATATTGCACAGCACTATCATGAGGCATTAGTTTAGTGGTAGATATGGAAGTTACAGAAGATGGACAGACTGTACCTTTAAAACAAGTTATTTTGCTCTGGCTGGTAAAACCTGTTCCAACCAGTTGCACCAAAGAACTAAACATCCGTTTAAATAGTTGAAAGTGTGAATGTTTCCTTTAACTGTGTCCTCAGTGCTTAGCGGTGCTGTTGGAGGAAGTGATTAAAAACAGCTCTACTTACAGCAGGGTACTTTAGAGAAACATTTAACACTTGTTATGAGGGGATGTGAGCAGTGATTTAGAGTCTAACTTCACAGATATTGGGCTTAAAAAAGCAGGCACCGTTCCCACTCTGACAAAGAGGCATCCAGAGAAGCCTTGGATTCAATTCAGTTATTAATTATACACTAATTTATTATACGGCGCCAAATACAGAAAGTCATCTCATGGCTCTCATCATAAAATATAGTTGTTTTCAATGGAAAACCCAACATTTCCACATGATGCAGATGGAAAAAGTGTCTTTGAAACTTCCTCCAGAACGAGGAGAGAAGAGTGAGGAGAAAAAGAGGAAAACATGTTATTACCTGTATGACCCCCACTTTTTTTTTTTAAATATATGTTTTATTTTTGATCTGCTGGACACGATTAAATGATGATGAGAAAAAAAGCAGCATCCTCATCCTAGTCTTTTAGACCGGACCACACAACTAATATAATGTTTGTTTTTCTCTACATGATGAACTCCATGAGGTGAAATGATTTTACGTCATGTCCTCCACGTCCTGTTGACGCTCTTGTTTACTCAGTGTTTTTTTCTTCTTCTTTGTAGCTACTTCAATTAAAAAGACGGACATATAAGAACCGCTACAGAAGCTTGTGGTGGTCTAGAGTTTCTCAACCATTTTTAGGGCGGGGCTACCGTACTCAAAACGCCCACACTTTGTTCTTGTTTTTCTTGTCGTTGTGTACACTAGTTAAAATCACTACTCCTCTGTTATTCGTGAAAGGATAGGGCTGAAATTTTGTAGATATAATCTATGCACGTGTACGCATCAACCCTCGTAGCCCGATTTGTGATAAATGAGGCCCATTACTCCGTACGTGTCACGGGGGCGCCAAGGGGACCCGGGAGGCCCCATTTTTCAAATGACTACTCCTTCGTTAGTTCTTGTTAGTTCGTAATCCAGTTTGGTATGAATACTCTATGAATGAATATGATGAGACGCTCTGAGCCCTTTTTTTTAAAATAGGGCCCGGGGGCCCACCCCCATTTCCGGTGAATTTCCAAATTTCTGGGAACATTGTCGTGTGATATATCGTTTCAAAGGTAATTCAACGTAGATTACGATTATGCCTCACACAATTCGATGGGGGCCTGAGGCAATTTCCACTAAAGTTGTTTTCTCATTTATTTGTGAGTCAAATATTGTGACAGTTAGTGGTACTGAATCATTGACATATACCAATATATGAATGGGGCCCATTACTCCGTATGGGCCACGGGGGCGCCAGGGGGCCCCATTTTTTTTTACTTGGTGGAAACGAGTCATTTGGCTGAATTCTCGGGAACATGGTATGTACTATTTGGCGTGGAGACGTTCCGCGGGCTCGGCCGTAGTTCATCTGAACCTGTTGAGCAAAGATGCACCTTTTCGTTGTAAAATATCCCAAACCACAGAAACAACCAACAGAAAACGTTAAAAAATGAAATTTTGTAGCCTATATTAACAATATACAGTCAATGATATCAAAGTGTCTTAAATCGGAATCAAATGAACAACAACACATTTCATATTTTGCACACTTGATACACGTCGTGGGAGGGATGAAAGTAAGTTTAAAACAACAAACATTAAATATGATTTGAACTACACTTGAACTTTATTCTGTTAAATATTGTTTTGTTTTATATAATGAACACGAACGATGAGAACTGAGTGGCAGTTTTGTCTCTTTTTCATTATTTTAGATTTTTTATGTCTGTGTTTCACATAGAGTCAACCACAAGCTCCTCATCTGTTCAGCACATGTGGTGTTTATAATCATCAAATATCACATGGTGGTTTTTATTGGGTGTCTTTACCAGATTTGAATGAATATCACAAGTAAAGGCATATGAGTTTGAGATTGTTACCAAGGGGGGCAAAAGATAAATAGAATTAAACATATAGGTCTAGTGTTGTGTTCAAGACCACACTATCTGAGACCAAGACTTGCCCGAGACCAGAATGCACCGAGACCAAGACAAGACCAAGACTTTCGGGAGCTGAGACCGAGTCAAGACCAAGACCGAGACAAACCGAGACCAAGACCAAGACCATAAACATTTTTTTTTTTCAATTTCAAAAAATATATAAATGAAAATAATTATGACAAGGTTCGAAAGTTAAATAACATCTCTCTTTAATTTTAGTTCATTTTAAATACATTTGACGGACAAAAAAGGTGCCTGCAAAAAATTAATTAAAATATTAAAACTACTACTGCTACTGATAAATTCACAATTATTCTACATATTTGAAAACAATATTTTTATGTCAGCTGAATGTACAGCAAGTGTTTAAAAGTATTTCTACCAAGAAATAATGATTCTTGATTCTGATTCTTTGAGTTGTTCAGGTTTAACAGGTCACAGATTTCACAAGATCATTTTTTGTAATTTGAAAAAGCCTTTAAACAGGTTATTTATATTTATTCACTTAGTTGATATAGTTTCATTTGGTTGCTGTAATGTAACTAGGATATTCAATTAACAAAGGTTTCTAACTGTAACTGTAAAAGTGAAACTTTCTGAAATAAAACTACAAACAAGTTGTCATCAGTGTAAAAAACATAGATCTACAGGTAGATGTGAAACTAAATAAAACAAACCCTGGAACAGTCATGTGACAAATCAATCAATTGTTCTTGTTGAGAATTATTATTATTATTCTGGATACAGTGGAACAGAAACTATAAAAAAGAATCATATTGTGAACCTGTTTATATTGTGGGGAACATATTATATACATAAATGTAATTGGAGTCTAAAGCCACAAAAAAGCACCACTTTAAAAAGATAATAGACTAATATAAAACCTCTTTACAGTTATTTGACTCATTCTGTGCTAGTGCGATTTGTGTTGATGATGCGCTGGTGACGACATAATCCAAGATGGTGGCGGCCCGGACTACAGCCGACATTATGTAATAAAGCCTTAAAAGACATGGATATAATGAAAAGAGTGGATGGACAGAGACATAAACATGTAGACTTTCACAAGGACACACACAGACTTATTAAACACACACAGACTTATTAAACACACACGGACCTCGGTAAACAGAACAGGCTTCACCGACCGGCTGGCACTAGGACCCAGAGGCGGAGTAAGTGCGTCCCCTGTGCTGCATTCACAGACTGTAATATCATCAGTTTATCATTTTACCTGTTGTTAGAGCTACTGTCTTTACCAGGGAGATAATATTTATTACTGGTTATTGTTTTCTGGAGTTTTACTGGGATTTTTACCTGTGATTAGTTCATATCTCCCTTGCACTCCGCGGTCCAAACTGACACCGTATCCAATGAATCCCAACATTTAGTCCAAAACAGAGTAAAACTGTTGTAAAAAATAAATAAATAAATCAAATCTAACATCTTATTTACAAGAACAAAGCAGCTCCGCCCTTATTTCTTCTTCTTTTTTAATCTCTGTAAGGCTGAACCGTGTCATTAAAAATCACCATTTTCAGATTAATGTTGAAAATTGATGATAAAAAATATATCTGCTTATTTTTTGCTGCAGTACCATTTACATTGTGAAGAAGAATTGCGCAACAGAAGAACAAATCACATGACTCGAACGCCAAAATATAACTTGTAATTTACAAAGAACAACAAATGAATTCATATATATTTTGTACAGTCACTGTGTGTGTGTGTGTGTGTGTCTGTGGCACATGTGTAAAAACACTGGCTCTGATTGGCTACCATGAAACATGACGCGGCCTGAGCCAATCATAATCTCTGACCTTGCTTTTAACCCACCTCCTCACTGTGTGTGTGTGTGTGGCGTGTGTGAACAACACATGCACTACAGAGTTCTAGTGTAACAATTACAAATCAAACATAATGTAAATCAAGCAGCAGTAATTACCTTTCAATTCCAATTCCATCTTCTACTCCTCCAGATCATACACTGCAAAAAAGACGGCGCTCAAGCTCCGGGAAAGGGGCGGGGACTGTGCGTAACAGCTGTCAGACAACCCATCAAACACAATCCTGGCTCTGATTGGTTCTTTTTGCTCGGTCGTGGTGCATTCTGGCAATCTGCCAAAGGCTGCAGGAGTAGCAGGGGGCGGGGCTCAATGAGCCTGTTTGTCCTTACATAGTAACAGCTTTAGCAAATATGACAAAAAGTCACTTTTATAAGAGTTGCAGACTGCACCTTTAAGGTGGCTTTATTTAAAAATTTATTGATACAAATTTTAATTGATTAATACAATAAAGGTGATCTATCTGCCCTATTTATAATAATAATAATAATAATAATAATAATAATAATAATAATAATAATAATAATTATTATTATTATTATTATTATTATTATTATTATTAGAGTGCCAGGATATGACTGTGTTTGAAAATAACATGTGTGTGTGCTATCACAATTCCCACTTTTTATTTGTTCTTTTTTTTAATGCGGGTCACAACTTTCAAACTCTTATCTTATTAAAATGGGTTATGGTCAGGGTCATAACTCACTTTAAAAGTGGTGAGATTTGAAATTAGAGACTTTGTAATTCATTAATATTGATTAATCTAAATTAGTATAACAATATTTGAGCTGAAACCACTAAATAATGTTTATTATTACCGTCACTGAGTGCTAATGTAATGTGTAATATGAATAAAAAATATTATGATTGCATTGTTCACAAAGCACTGACTTACATTTAACTAAGATATATTCATGCTTTTCAGGATTTTTATTAAACTTTCTAAAACAAATGTTTTTTGTATTAAAATAAAAAAATCACTTAGTCCAGAACATTCCAGAGAAATATAAACTGATCAGTGTAAAATCGTTAGAATATCTGTAGATATCATGAAATAAACAGAACAACTGATGAAGATGATGAATTTAGTTTGAAATAGTTTTTCTACATAACAGTTGATAAGTTGTGTCCATCCACTTATTTTATTATATCTGTGTCTTTTAAGGCTCTTATTAAATATCTTGGATTATGTTGTCACCAGCGCGTCATAGCCTCAAGTTTCGCAAGCTCAAAACGACCCGAATTAACTTAAAGCGGAATTAACCAAGTTAGGTGTTTACAAGAAAGAGGAATTATCTAATTCGGAATTAAAATCGGAATAAACCAGCCACTTAATTTCGATTTAAGTTTAATAAATTAGCATTAGGAATCATGTGTTTACAAGGTCAGGTTAAAGAGGAATTAACCTTTATTCTGCTTTAAAGAGGAATTAAAGCTCCTATGTAAACATGTCCAATGTGAGCATTGAAAGCATAAAGGGGGGAGGGGGCGGGGGGTGCTAGTGTGTGTGTGTGTGTGTGTGTGTGTGTGTGGCTTAGGGTAGTTGAGCTGTTATTGGAGTCACCACACTGTGCATAATTAGTGGGTGTATATTTAGAGCTCTAATTAACTTGTTTCAAGGTTGACCTGCTGCTGTAACAAACCCATGGAGAACAATGCTTTATGGTGGAGAAAAACGTTGTAATGTGTCGGCCTATTATTATACCACACCAAATAATTCTAAAGAATCCACTACTCCACATGTGTCCCGTTGGAACAAGTGCATAGATTGAACTTTGTAACACTTTGTATTTCCACAACTTTGACTTATTTATATTGTCTGTGCATTGGAGCAATTTTAAACCACTTTTCCTTTATGTTACAATCATAAAAACGGCATTAATTGCATTAAACATCCTTACAAGATAAAATCCTGGGGTCAAACCAACACTTCAAGATGTTTTTTTATTTAAAAAAGAAATCACTTTTCCCTCCAACATATAGTGGTAAATTAAGAAAATTTTAAAAAGTTGGTCGCAGATTTTAGGTGTGAAAATGAGCAATTTCAACATTAATGTCTCCAAATTTGAGCTTTACACGACAACTATATAACTGATACATAAAGTATAAAGTATGTAAGGCACCAACAATATCCAGACAATAGGTGACAAATTTTAGTCCCTGCTAGATTTTGTCTTTTAAATTTAAATGATTTTAAATTATAAAAGTTTCATTTAATTTGGGAAAGTATGTGAAATAATTTCAGGAAAATTGTGCTCTTTGAACATTTTGAGATCTAAAATGACATCAGTCATGTATAAAAAGTCTTTTTATTTCTCTTCTGCAGGCCAAATTAGATGGTCTAAAAGGCTGGATTTGGTCCCCGGGCCTTAAGTTTGACACGTGCATTAAACGATGGCGGCAAATACACTTTAATTTCAAACTTCCTCTCTATATTATTAATTTAAAAGCATCACTGTGTCACACATGAAACTACCAGCTGTATATACAGCACTCATATATATGTGGTATTCACTGTCTGTGGCCATATTGTGTTTTCACTTCTTTATATTTCAAAACATCCAATATCTGCTCCTTTCAGATCCCGACAGATTCAGGTTTTATACACAAAGGGAAAAAAGGAAATTATATATTAACTCAGAATGAATCGAGGCAGAGAAACATAAATGTTCACTGAAAAATGTTACCATATTTCATTTCTTCAGCCAAGGCCACAGATCATTTAATCATGTAGCATGCTACGCTACGCAGTCACGTGAACCTAACGATTCTGAACCAAACCCGCGGTTAAACGAACAATCAAGTCCTTCGATAGAAACGTGTTTCATGTAAGAGCAGCAGCACGACCTCCACTTCAAGACCGGATTTCAAAATAAAGTGAAGTGAACGTTGAGTGGCTCCTTTCGCTCCATTTGTTCTGTGTGTGTTTGTCCCTGTGTGTTAAACAAACATCCAGCAAAGTCAGCATTGTTAGGTTAGGTTCCCAACACTGATTATGCACAGTGTGGTGACTCCAATAACAGCTCAACAACCCTAAGCCACACACACACACACACACACACACACACACACACTCCTGTCTGTCTGACAGCAGCTTGTGATGAAATACGTATGAGCTGCAGAGGGAGGCATGCTGATGCTGATGCTGATGCTGATGCTGATGCTGATGCTGATGCTGATGCTGATGCTGACACTCAAAGTCTTTTGAAGGAACACATTGTCGTTTCATTGTCTTTCCTTAACCAGAGACATTACAGGAAGTTAAAGTTTCTAAAATCGGGCTTTAAAATGTAAATTGTTCCTTAAACTTTTACAATTAATTGCAGTATTTAATCAGTAATGTGATAAATTACAGGTGAATTGATTAAAGGCAAAATAAACACAGACAAGGGACAACATTTCTGCAAATTTTATTGCCTAAAGCGTGAGGCCTGAGGTTGATATAAACTTTATTTTTCCGTGTGTGTCTCCAGGATCTTTGTTGTGAAGTTGTTCCCAGCGCACACAGGGGGGCAGACGTCACCTGCTCTGTAGCTGATCCTCTTCTAGAGCATTTAAATGAGCTCCTTTAAGTCCAGCTTCCACACAGTTTGCCTGTGTGTGTGTGTGTGTGTGTGTGTGTGTGTGTGTGTGTGTGTGTGTGTGTGTGTGTGTGTGTGTGTGTGTGTGTGTGTGTGTGTGTGTGTGTGTGCGTGTGTGAGATATTATGGTTAGTGCTGTTTATTGTAGGTGTTATGGTGTTGTTAAAACCTTTCCTATTTGCTTGTTAAAGATGGTACAGCGTAGAAAGAACAGACCGTTTTGACTGGCTGCACTATAAAACATAAGACTCGCTATGTGTCCCATATGCTGTGGCAAACTTTATTCAAAGGCACGCACATCTCTCCTCCGTGGGCTCACTCTCACACACGTGCACACTCATCAGCCATATACATGGTGTGGCGTGTGAGCGTGTGAACAGGTTGGAAAATGTGTGTGTCTAACCCGCGTTGATTTCAAAATAAAATGAAAATCAATGTTTATAAACGTAATCACCAAAAAAGTCAGAAATAATGGATGCACACCTTTGAGCCATGCGCAAGCTGTTAAAAAAGTGTCAGGTCGATCAGATACAGCGTCAGGGAGATATGTGCTCCACACACACACACACACATGCTCGCACACATACCTTTCTCGTATTTATAGATGAGATAAGATGTTGGTCCTGTCGTACGAACAAATGTTTATGCTTCCGTCCATTCACTCATTTCATTACATCCATATCTTCTATAAATAGTCTCGGCTCCAGTCCAATGCTTGCTTCAGGATTCTGTGCTCGTTAGTGCGGAATATGTGTGTCATCGCAACAGGACAAGGGAGCGAGCATGCGCAGAATGTTCAAAATTAATTTAAAGCGGAATAAACGTATATAAGAGGGAGGAATTATTCAATCCGGAGTTCAAATCAGAAAAAACCAGCCACATACTTCAGATTTAAGTTTAATTTTGAATGAGGTGTTTACAAAGTCATTTTTAATGTTTTTAAAAAGGATTTGATTTTTATTCTGAATTAAAGTGGAATTAAAGCTCTCATGTAAGCATATGTCATTGTGTTCAGTGTTCTAAACTAAACCCATGTTTAATATTTTAATAAATCAAGCTCATTCAGTCTGTTTCCTTAATTCACTGCTGGCCTCTTTGCTATTGGTTGTTACTGATTTTTCTTTATAAACTAAAGCCCTGAATGAAATACACAAAGTATTTTATTCCTTCAGTGCTGCTGGTTGAGTGCAACAGAAACCCAGAGAAAGTAATTGTTACTCGAGGTTTTCCTGTCATTGTTTTCTTCACATGTAACCAACTGCGTGGGCTTCCACTTAAAGCTGCTCGTACTTGTAATTTTTATATTTTTTTGCCTTTTTTTTAAGTAAAAACTTTCTCTTCCTACTAGTTCATGGTTTGTTCCTGGAAACTTTGTAGAGCTGCAGAGATTTTAAAAATGTAAGATGTAATCAGGGTTCTGTAGTTGGTGTGAATTGATTTTTAGGGAGGGAATGATAGATGGGATGAATTATCAAAGGTATTCTACTGTTGGAAGCAGTAGGTGGTGAGATCATTCCTGCATTGGAGGAAACATTTCCGTAGCCTCAGTGTTTGATGTTTATTTATTTATTTTAAAATGTAACAGTAGGACGTCTGCCTGATGCTGATGAACGTTCACTGCACTCCTAAGTGATTATTGTTTGGTTTCACCCTCCTATCATCCTTAAAGGGTCAGTATGATGCTATTTTTCACTCATACTGTATCCATTTGTTCTAAGAACCTCAACAACATAATATTTGAGGTTTATTTTCCCAAACTCGTATGTTTTCCAGAGTTTTTTCTTCTCAAAAGTCACTTTAATGACGCTCCGAAAAACAGGCTGTTTTGGGGCCTACATGAATATGCATGAGTGGGCGTGTCTGTAGACTCCATACCACAGCTTTATTACCATCACAGTCTTCTTTTGCTATCCACACACACTTGTTATTGTTTTTAGCCAAAAAGCTGCACATTACAGTAAAACACATGAATATTCAAGAGGTTATTGTGATTGTGAGTCAGACAATCGCTGCTCCAATGTGTGTGTTTATCACATAAAGGATAAATAAAGGATACAAATATACATATATACAAGTGCTATAGGTCATATTGTCTTTATGGAGACAATAAATACATTATCAATATAATATATTGCACTTTGATTAGTATTTAAGTACATTTTGAATAAGATTGGACATTATACTATCTCTGAATTTCAATTTAGCTAATGCACGTAACAATTTAGAGTTAAATGTGAGTTATTTATATAATATTTGTGCAATTAACCACTTCCCAGCAATGTTATATTTGTGTAACCCTAAAATTACTCCTAACATATGTACAACTAATAAAACATGCTTTTAGACACTGAAATCTAAATTTCTTTCTCTGTAAAAGTAGAAGCTTGATGAGTTAAATACATAACTACAAGCTCATTTTCATATATTTATTACTTTTGAATGGAAAAATGTAGTTTTATTGAAATACAACACAGTCTTGTCAAGCATAAGGACTTGTTTGAATGAGAAAACCCAACTTTTCTATACGAGTAAGAAGAATGTGGTAATTATCATGATAAAATGCAGTTCTAAGCTAGTCACGGTGATGATTATACGTAATAAAGTGAAATCGCTAAAAATAACTAATCTAGGCTAAAATATTGGATAATAATGCAGGATACATATTTCAGTAGAAATCATAGAAATCAATAAAAATCATAAATAAAAGGATTCACGGGGAAAACAAACAAAGGTTGGACAGATGCACAAAACATATGACATGAACCTGGATGTGAGACATGTTGGATGTATTCTATGTGACTGTAGGATTATGTGTTGTAGGTTACTATATGCTAACGTTCAGATATCTCGATGCCCGAGAGAACGTTGTAGGTTCTGTTCTCTGGTGGAGCTCAGCGGCCTACTTCAGATCAAAACATATTATTATAAAAAATCATCTTCTAACCTTACATGTTGTTCTGTAAAGCTTTGTATTTAAGTGGATTGTTCTAAAATATTTCATTTCAGTGCAGGTAAGGGTTGTTTCATAATGTAGAATTATTTCTAGATGAGTGCACATCTCCATCATTAGTCTTTACATAATTTTCAACAATAACACAATCTACACTTACCAATGAAGGGAGTGGTTACAAACTTTTTCTGCTGTACCCCCCTTAAAAACGAAAAAAAAACTCTCAGGGCCCCCCATTGTGACAAAATGCTAAAAAAAACAAAAAAATTGGACTGTTTTTCAAATTTTAAAGAAAATAATACACAATTTGCAATCACATATTTTAGAACAGTAATGCAGATCTATATTAATTGCAAAGAAAAAACATTTTCTATTTTTCATAATTCATTAAATGTATTTTATATCAGCATCACTTATAAGAGAACTAGAATGGATGAACATGATATCTTTAGAACTTGACCACTACACTAACTACATCTATAATTAATCACCAGCTTCATTTATTAAAAACAAGATAGCAAATCATATCAAATGCATTCATTATTCATTATTCAGAGTTTTTTTTTTTTTTTTTTAAGCATAATTAAGTAGGGATTCGAGGCTGATGGGCTGTGGAGGTGGGAGGGGGTGTGGCCACACCTCATGCATCTGTAGTTCATATGTCTGTAACAGGGGTGTCTAAACGTGGTCCACCAGGATGTCAATGTGTCCCTGATCCAACACGTCTGATATCCTGAAGCAGCTTTACTAACGCGTCACCCAGCTGTGTTGGAGCAGGGACACACTGAAAACCTGTTGGACCCCCGACCCTCCAGGACCAAGTTTGGACACCCCTGAAACTGACAGAGTGCACGGATGTAATGAGTCAGCAAAAAAAGGAAACAGCTGCCAGTGGAGGATCAGTACAGCAGTGACTTTGGTAGTGTGATCAATAGAGTGTCATGATCGCTCGTAAACACTGATGTCACGGACTGAGTTTACCTCGTACTGAGATATACTGTATATGCGCATGCGCACTACCGGAAAATAATTTTTTTCTAAAAAATAATGATTCAGTTTTGTTTTTGTTTGTTTTCAAAGTGAATAGACACGTGTTTTATTAGTTTATTGGATTAGGGTTAGAGTTGGGGTTGCATGCTTAATTATCAGACCGGCCTACTGGGAATTGTCCCCGTCGTCCCGATTAGCCACTCCGGGCCTGGGTCGTTGTTTGCTAGCCAATGATTCTGTTGCGATCAACAGATTTCGCCCCTTTTAACCAATCCAAGGCCTCTGGCCTGTCACAGTTTCAGGCCAAAGTTTGTGTTTCAGCTGCTGTGCACGTCAAACGCACGTCTGAGGCTGAGTTTTCTGACCCGCCACTAAAAATGAAATACAAAAGGGAAATGAATGAAAGAAAATGAACAAGAACTGCTGTTTTTCTAAGAAACATTCTTAAAGTAACTTTGGAGAACACCTCTTAGAGGATGGTTTTTTGTTAATTTATCAGAAATTATGATTGTGACTGGTCAGCAAAGGTTGTCGGCTTATCCTATGTAACTGTAGAGGCGTGTCTGTAGGGGGGGTGTGATGAGTGCAGACAAACAAAAGGAAGATCCTGGATTAAACTTAGATCATGCTAATAACTCCAACATATTTCAAAACATTTCGAAAGATCCTTATTTATCATTCAATTTAATACCAGACATGACTAATAAAACAACACAACATCTAGTTCAGGAGTAATTGTGAGTTTACTGAAAACATATTGCTGTTCAAAAATCATGTTATTATTTCTTTACTAATAGTTAACATCAGGAAATGCCTTAACTAACCTTCATGATGTTCCAAGATCCTTTTGGACACTTTTGCATACAACAACTGGTTAATAGCTTTCTGTTGGGTGTGGAAATGACCGGAAATGAGCTGCATATGATCCACAATATGTGCAATTTGAATTTCTGCATGAATCATTACAATATTGTTTCCTTTTGTGACTTTTAAGTGTGGTTACAGGATTCTTTCAGTTTACAGTGAAAAAGGTTTTTCCACACAGCCGTGAAGGAGACCTGGAAAAGTTCAAGGTGACAGTTGTCACCACATGGGGTCAGAGATCAAAGTTTGAAGGGCTGTGACTCCAAACATTAAACCTAAAGGTTATCTGTTTGTGGAGGGAGGGGGTTCCAGATGTTCTCTTTGGTCTGAGGGTGAAAGTGATAACTTTCCTTTGGCTCTTCTGTTCTTTGGTTCAAAGATGTACTAAAAGGGTTGGGTTGTCAGGTATGCAGGGACAGTTCTCTTCCCCTTGTCGTGAAGAGGGTCCTGAGGTTAAAGTTCAACTTGAAAGGGGCTTGTTTCCTTACACAGCTCAATCACAACTCTATTGATGACACCTACACAGGGGCGGGGCTTTAAGGGGGCTGGGAGGGCGGCACGCCCCCGGCCTAGGACTTAAGGGAGCTGGGCCTCTACCACGACTCAGGGGAGCTGGAGAAGGCGGGCCCTCCCATGACTTATGCCCAGAGAGTAGGCTCAGTCTGTTCAACATCACCCATCATTTAGATTTATACAGGGGTTATATATATATATATATATAGACCCATTTCATGTGTTGTTTGCAAACTAAATTAGGTGCATGCGCACACAGGCTTGGTGCAAAACAACAGAATCAATTGTGTCAACGTAATCTCTGCTGAGGTGATGGTTCACGGGAGCAGACGGAGCGTTATCTCAGTCTGGATCCAGTAAAAAGTCATCATAAAAATCTGTAAATAGACTGATATGTAGACGTGGGACAGTGAGGAGGAGACTTAATGTAGACATGGAAACTTATTCATTGAAACTGATCAGAATATGAGGAAATACACAGAAACCTTCATTAATAGGAGTACAGCAGCCCCGCCCACCTGCCTGTTCATAACAAGTAGTTATAAACATCTATAGACTTAATGTTTTTAGGTTTTCTTTCGTTTATACACTGTTTTTTTTCTATCAGATATTTATAATATCTGGCCATTGAACATCTGGCCAGGAGCAAACATCAGATGACCCCTCGTTTTCAGGAATGCTGCATGTGTCCCTCAATCATTCACCTGTATTTAAAGTGAGTTTCCTTAAATAAGCGATAGCGTCCTCTGTTGACATGCTGTCTACATACTACCAACTATTTACTGTACGAGCCGTAACAGTGGTTCATTCATTGCCATTTTTAAATTTTTGTGTAAACAACATGGTTTCTGCACCGAGTATGTGAGCACGTCAGTCACGTGTCTCATGTTTGTCCACATTGGGCACAGTGGAACAGGAGAGACTGAGTGGACTTACCATGATGTCTATAGAGAATGAGAGAACAAAAAAACACAGACATACAGATCATTGTGGATGAGTTCACGTAGGGCAAGGCTCGTCGTATGTCCTTCAGATAGTGGTGAGTATGTCTATAGTATTTCATATTAAATAGTGTTTGTGAACATGTGGGTCACTGTGTTAGTTTTACTAAACTTTATATCTACTGATACAGGCTCTGAGCTGAAATGGTTAAAGTGTCAAAATAAAGCGGTCGCTATCCGTGGTGCTGAACTGCTTTGAATTTGTGTTGTTTTATTACTACTGACCATAGCCTAATGTTTTTATTAATTTTTTGTTGTTCTTTTGTTTTGTTATACTTCATGTCTATTTGATAGACTTCATAATGACATAGCCACTCCCTGTGGTGCTGAAGCGTGTTAGCCACGCTGTTGTGGGCATGTGTATGTTGTAAAATGATGTCATCGTGAGCTTTATTATTTGGGTTTACAGGGCCCGGTCATTTGCCCCTCCCCCTGCCCGGCTCTGATTTGTTCCGTTACATGTGCTTTTTTAACCACAGTGTGACTGATGAAGCACATCTTTATTTATATCTATGACTGAAACACCTACACAGCTAAAAACCAGCAGTGAGGATGTTTCACTGTTGAGATTTCAGCGTTCATTTTCTCACCCTCACAAAATCTTCAACACATGCTAAGCTAAATTAAGCTGCACATACACGTCTGGTTTATTAATACACCAGTTAGTTGAAAGCATGTTCCAGTGAGTTCAAACGTTCCTTTAGTTATTAGTGTAGCTATTTCCCCCACCCCCCCAAGTGTTTATTTATTTGTTTGTTAGCAAGATTTACCAAGTTTTGACAAAATTCAAACTAAAGATAAAGACTTCATCAACATTGATGTCAGCATTTATAGAATGATAATCAATCTGATCAATAATACAGGAAGAAACATGTTTTTTTTAATGTATTTTTGTTGTCGTTTGTTGTGTTTTGGACTCGTTATTTTCACTGTTACTTTTTTATTTGTTTGTTTGTTTGCAGGATTTATATGTTGACGTTTAATTTGTTCAGATAACTTTTTTCAGGCAATTTACTTTGACATTGCATTTGATCTCCTGACATGTTTCGACTGCCAACTGTCAGTCTTCCTCAGAGGCATCTGATCGCTGGTTCCAAACATGACACTCTCTACTCCAGAGACCTTTGGGCAACAGGGGGTGCGGCCAGGCTAAGTGAACTCTCAAGTTGGCCACGCCCAGAAATAGCTCATAAGGACATCAAAGCGATCAGCAGATGCCTATGAGGAAGACTGACAGTTGGCAGTCGAAGCATGTCAGGAGATTTTAGTAAATTTCCTGGACAAAAGTGGCCTGAATAAATGAAACCTTATCATATTACGTGATGACAGATTTTGACAGACCTCACACTGTAGAACATTCTATTTAAATTTTAAGGTTTAGTTTAAAAAATTAAAAAAAAAAAAAATGGCAACATTTTTTAATTCATATCTTAGTTCATAATTGAGAAATCTTTATGAAATTTGACTCAGCTATGTTGGGTTTGTTTCTTTTTTTTTTTTTTTGGATTTTGTATACTTTATTATCTCACAATGGAGAAATTCACTAACCATTCCTTGGGGAACAGTTGGCAGCTCCTGGGGAACTGTTCGGGGTTAAGGGACTTGCTCAACATCCCACAGTGATGGCCCAGGTGAGGCTTGAACCGGGAACCCTCTGATTACAAGGCCAGCGTCCTTAACCACTAGGTTTTTTTTTTAACAAGAATGATGTTTTTTTTTTTTCTCAATTATTTTTTTTCTCAATTATTCCACAACGTTTCACCTAAATTCAATCTTAAATGCACATTTCATTGCTATTAATCTAAAAAAAAATTTATGTGTCCATACATTTGGACCTATTGTATGGTTATTAATGGGAGAAGACATTTGTTCCAAAGCTTTAAAGTAGTGAATGATAATGGTATTATGATCAGGTTCAATGAACCAGATCCACATGTGTCTCTGAGTGCTCCTGTTTCTTTAATGATACAATCATTTTTAGCTGTGCTACTTTCAGTCAATGTTAATAACCCTCCTATTAAAGGTGCAGTCCGCAACTTTCACATTCCTCCCTCCCCACTGCTCTCTTGCCCTTAATATTTTTTCAAATTGTGTCAAAATTGTAATAAAAACTTTTGACCACTAGGGGGACAATGCCCCCTTGCCCCCAGCAAACTCCGCCTGTGAGTTAAAGGTGCAGTCCGCAATTCTCAGATCCCTCTCTGCACCTGCAGGTGTGGGGGTGTGAGGCCAATCACAAAAATGGACACGTTTTACACAGCAAAAACAGCTTGGGGTCAAATTGACCCCAGAGGAACACCAATGTGTGCACAATGCGTTCAACATAACCACGTTTTCTGTTTGATTCTCTCCATTTTCACAAAGCACAGAATGAAATGTTGGTGAAACCTCAGTTTCATCCTGTTTAAAGCCTGTTTTCTGTCAGTCTGGAGTTTCTCAGGCTTTTTTTAATCACTTTGGTTTTTAATAAGTGTGAACCTCATACCTGCTCTGTTTAATTAAAAATAATGAGAGCTCAAACTCTCAAGGTAATTCATTATTTCTGCTTTGGATGTTTACGATGTTTCTCTTCTGCCAGGATGATATCAGAGTAAATATCACAGAACCATTTCACAACCTACACAATCTAAAACAGGGGTGTCAAACTCAAGGCCCGTGGGCCGAATCCGGCCCACTAGAGCCTCCGTTTCGGCCCAGAGGGGAATTTTGTTCATATTTTTTTGTACATTTTTTTTTTTTTATTCATCAAAGAATATGAATGAATATGTAAATCATTACAAATTAAAGTTCCAGATATCTCTGTGCCTCCATATTGAAAAAAGTAATGACACTCCCCATAATTTATATGGGGACTTGTAATTTATCTCTGCTTATACACGCTTTTTCTGTGATTTTTAATCATAAATTGTTTGCCAGATGATGAGACGTGATGTTAAACTGTCCTTTGTGCCAAAGATGGTAGTCAACATGAAGTTCACCATGTGAGAGTGGTGTGGGAGCTGTGTCTCAGATATGGGACAGATGTAAACTTGGGATGCATCAACAGTAGTGTTCCTTTCAATCAGGGGATGTTTGGTCCTTTTACACACTAGACACCCCCATCAAAGGTGGACAACTACAGGGTGATCAAGCCTGAGCTTGTGTCCTATAACTTATTTTATAAAAGATTGTTCAAGATATCTCTGTGCCTCCATATTCAAAAAAGTAACGTCACTCCCCATTTTATACAAGTTGTATTTTCTCTTTGTTAATAGTTGCACAATTTCTGTCCCTTTTTTTAATCACAAATTGTTTGTCAGAACTGTCTTTAAAAAAAAGAGAGAGAGAAAGAAATACTTTAAATAGCATTCAAATTTTCAAAATAACGTTTTAAGACTTCTGAAATGCGATATCCTGGAGATACTAATCAGAATCAGAATCAGAAGTCCTGTATTTATCCCACAGGAAAAATTACTTATGTCACAGACATTTGAGAAATATTACAAATAAAAAGAATAAACATTAAACACAGAAAGAGAAATAAAAAATAAAACATACATAATTAGGTAAAACTTTTAATTAATCTATCTGTGTCTAAGTCTGTGTGTGTGTGTGTGTGTGTGTGTGTGTGTGTGTGGAGCAAGTATCTCCCCGACGCGGTATGAGTTCGACCTGAAACTTAGTCAACATGTTCCAAATGCCCCAAGTGTGTGTATCTGTTATTTTGGAGTAATTTGGTGAAGCAAAACGGTCAAAATATTAACGTTATAACTATGGCTCCCTCGGTAAGAGCGCGGTATTGAGCGCGCTACTTCCGGTTCCGGGTTCATCACGTCACTGTGTCACAGTTTGTTTGGGTTAAAAAAAAGGTCAATATTAAAAACGTTTTTGTACCGCTAAAAGTCATTAAAGTTAATATTTCATGGTTATTTAATATTATTCCCGTGATTCCAAACTTACTTCAAATCTCCGGTCACGGACTTCACTTCCTCCTTCGTCTCCATGACTGTGGGCGGTGCCTGTGCTGACGGACGTTAGTCGACCTTATCACCAACTATCTGGTTATTGTTTGTTCTGCGCCACGGTGAGTGTTTCTTCTTATATTATTCGATGTGCTAAGAAAGATGCTAGCAGCTACAATGTACACACACACACACACACGGCTGATGCGCGTGCACGGAGTAGATGGATGTAGACACACACACACACACACAGTATTTATAATGAAAATATACTAAATGAGTAAAATAAAACAAAAAACTAAACAATATTTATACAAAAAGTATAAAAAACAGAAATGCATAAAAATATACAAAAAGGCTCCAAAAACACACAAAATTACTCCAAAAAACATACATTACATAAAAATACACCAAACAACAACAAACATATGAAAATGACTCAAAATACACAAAACAAAATATTTATACAAAAATACACAAAATAACAATAGAAATGCACAAATCTACACTAAAAAAGATACACAAATACACAAAAGGATTCCAGAATCACTGCAATGGCAACAAAAAACAATAATTATACAAAAAACGCACAAAAAGACAACAGAAAATTATTAGATTATGTACACCTCTTTGTTCATCCAACCTTCAAACACATACTCATTTGGCCATAATTGACAACTGTACTTATGCTCCCACATAAATGCATACTAGAATATACTAAATGAGTAAAATAAAACAAAAAACTAAACAATGTTTATACAAAAAATACACAAAATGACTTCAGAATCACTACAATGGCAACAAAAAACAATAATTATACAAAAAAATACACAAAAAGACATCTGAAAGATAAAAAATACACATAATGATGACTTCAAAAAACATATATTACAAAAAAATACAACAAAAATATGAAAACGGCTCAAAATACACAAAACTAAATATTTATACAAAAAATACACAAAACTAAATATTTACACAAAAATACACAAAATGAGTCCTGAATCACACTAAAATGGCAACAAAAACAATAATTACACAAAAAATGCACAAAAACACAACAGAAAGATACAAAAAAAGGCAATTATACCCCTTATGCTCCCACATGAATGCATACTTCTGACGGGCACTGTACTAGTAAGGATTAAAGTGCACACAATACAGTAAAGAAATAAGTTAATTAATAATAGAAATATCATACAGAAAACTGTCAGGTTAAGGTGAGGAGTTGTACAGGTAATAATATCTAATATCTGTGATATGACGTGATGTTTTACTCCTATGTTATTCAAAGAGAATTCTAGACAGTTTGTGAAAATAAAAATCAATCCTTGAAAACAAAAAAGTTGATATTAAGGATCTGCTACTCTATGTGTTCATACAGTCCTAGTGCAGGAGAAGATGAGGGGATATTGCATGTATGAAATAATTGAGAAAGGCATCGTAGTCGTAGCACAGCTAGGCTAAAGCATTACTTTCCACTTCCCCTCAGCTTCTACAAATGCTTTCCAATAGAAGCCGCTGTGGGAGCGACGGCTCCAATATACATCAGCTAGAAGGCGGGCCGGCACGCTGACACATCATTTATACCAACAGCTCTCTGCTACACACACGCTGTTTAGCCTGCTGATGAGCACAGACACATGTTTGGCTGTTAGTGTATATAGTAGTGCTGTTTGTGTGGTTTGTAATGTAGTCCATATGTTCTCTGTGTGACTCCTGTGTGTCTTCAGGCCATCAGGAGACACACACATTTACACACATTAGCAACAAAGCTCTCAACACAGCAGGAGAACACACACACACACACACACTCATTCTTTCTCCTCCTGTCTGTCTGACAGCAGCTTGTGATGAAATACGTATGAGCAGCAGAGGGAGGCATGCTGATGCTGATGCTGATGCTGATGCTGATGCTGATGCTGATGCTGATGCTGATGCTGATGCTGATGCTGATGCTGATGCTGACAGGACGTCTAAGAGCAAAGTCTTGTCTAATAACTCTGATACACTCAAAGGCTTTTGAAGGAACACATTGTCGTTTCATTGTGTTTCCTTAACCAGAGACATTACAGGAAGTTAAAGTTTCTAAAATCAGACCAAACATGCTTAATACAATTAATGGTGTAAACTAATGGCACCAATGCTTAAAGGTGCAGTCCGCACCCGCTGCTCTCTTGCCCTGCCTCCAAACTTTCCAAAGTCCCTCCCTTAGAGGAGCTAACAAGCTAACATTACTCAGACAGCAACATCACAGTAATATAACATGCTCTGTTAAAAGCAGATTACTGCAGCGATTCTCTCTATGTGCACACACTGCAGCAGCAGCAGCAACAACACAGTGTCACTTACAGCAGCCACACAGAGGCTGCTGCACACACATGAACAACACATGCACTACAGAGTTCTAGTGCAACAATTACAAATCAAACATAATGTAAATAAAGCAGCAGTAATTACCTTTCAAACAGAAAAGTTACCAATTCCATCTTCTACTCCTTCAGACCATACACTGTAAAAAATACTGCGCTCCAGCCCGGGAAAGGGGCGGGGCTTGTGAGCAACAGCTGTCAGACAGTCCATCAAACACAATCCTGGCTCTGATTGGTTCTTTTTGCTCAATCACGGTGCATTCTGGCAATCTGCCAAAGGCTGCAGGAGCAGCAGGGGGCGGGGCTCAATGAGCCTGTTTTTTTCACACAAACTACTAGTTTGATGTAAAGCTGTCCTTACATAGTCACAGCCACAAAGTGTTGTCCTGGCACTAAGAGAGAGACAAAATAGTCACAAAACACATTTTTTAAAAGCACCTTTTGCTAGCTAAGTGAACCAATAATATCACAACTAATTAACCTGAATGTTTAATAAAAGAATGATGAATCAGCGTTAAAGAAGCATGGACAATCGCCTATTACGGAGCATCCGTCTCTTTCTGAGTGACAGCTGTGTTTCAGCACCAATGACAGCACAAAATCACCGCTAATTTAGCCAAAAAGGACACTAAACTTTCAGAACACCAAAACACATAAAAAATATTACATATTTATAAACTTTTACACCCATAACATAAGGTCATAACTCATCTAATGAATCAGCAGCACAGCAGAAAATTTTAATAAAATGTGTTCTTACTTTCTATTTGTCAAAACAGCCAAAAAAACCATAGAGAACTTTGTATCCTCACAACTTTTTCGCATATTTCACAGCCGAGGCCTGTCTTGTCTTTCATAAACCTAGAGCAGCAGCTCATCTTAGCTTTGAACTGAGCCTCTGTCCTAATGTCTATATCAGAACTTTAACTTGTCTCTGTCCCTGAGTCCTCCTCACGTCCCCTGGATAGTTCAGCTCCTGTGTCCTGCCTGTTGGAGGCAGGTTCTCCTGCATTAGCATCATGTGCTGCTACTAGCTACGCTAACTGATGCTACTAGCTACGTTAACTGCTGCTACTAGCTCCGCTAACTGATGCTACTCGTTACGCTAACTGATGCTACTCGCTACGCTAACTGATGCTACTAGCTACGTTAACTGCGGCTACTAGCTACGCTAACTGATGCTACTAGTTACGCTAACTGATGTTACTCGCTACGCTAACTGATGCTACTAGCTACGCTAACTGATGCTGCTAGCTACACTAACTGATGCTACTCGCTACTCTAACTGCTGATACTAGCTACGCTAACTGATGCTACTAGCTACGCTAACTGATGCTACTCGCTTCTCTAACTACTGCTACTAGCTCCGCTAACTGATGCTACTAGCTACGCTAACTGATGCTACTCGCTATGCAACTGATGCTACTAGCTACGCTAACTGATGCTACTAGCTACGCTAACTGATGCTCTTTTTTGTGGCTTAGCTTCACTTATTGGCTTAAAAAAAATTTCAAATCCAACTGCCTTGTTTTTAGCCACTTTCTACCATCTTCCAAGCTGACAAAGAAATAATTTTTGTGCAAAATCACACTTTAGACGTAGCTTGGGGGCGTGGCCTTACTTTTCCCTTTTTTCCTCACTCGTGCTGAGTTTTTACATTTAGTTTTGTGTGTACAATGACATTTCCTGTGATTTCAACTCAATAAAAGACACAGTTGTCCAAATATAAAGCTTAAACATTTAATCAAACACCTAAAAGCAAACGAGGTGCTGGATCTGATGAAATAAGTGCCGATCAAAATCTGGGAGGTGCCGGATCTTGCTCCGACACAAATCAAGCTTTGATTGTTACATTTTATACACAGCAGAAATTAACCAAACGTGCACGATTTTGTGTGAGATATGACGTCCAGCCATTTGCTAACATGCTAAAGCTAACATTAGCGTGCAGTGCTACAGTGAAAATTTAGTTGTAAATGTGTGATATTGACAATAAGCATGTGGGTGGTGGTTTAGTCCATGTCATAGCGATATTTACATTTCAGAAGGTGAAGTCATCACATCGCCTAATACTACGTCGGATTTCATGCAAGATTTTCTCTGTTCAGCCGTTTACCATTTATTGAAATTTCCACTTGATTTTGATTAAAAAATATATAATTTAGAAATTAGTGATAACAATGTTTGCATTTCATGAAATGAATTCCACATTTTCTTTCTGTTTTCAAAGAAAATCGTAGATGCTACATTGACCTCTGACTGGTTCTTCTTCGGACTGATGCACTTTATTTTTATCATACTTTTCATGCACGTAGAATCTGATTAAGAAATGAATTAAGTACAGTCAATAAAAACAGTGCAAACATCCTCCTCCAACGCAGTGAAAAACAAACTCCTGAACCCTGCAGGGATTATTTATGAGCAATGATGATGAAAACTAAAAAATAAAATCATTCTCTGAAATTGTATTTATGCATATATAAGTAATAATTATTGCATCCATGCATTTTTCTATGATCTGAGTAGAATCTCATGCTTCCCCTGGAAGCCTCACACTTGTTCCTAATATGATCTGTTCAGAGGAGAAAAACTGTAAATGTTGAAATCTGAATAAATAATGATAATGTGAAGGTATTCCACTTTGTACTTTGTTAATTGTGTTCTTTTTATGAAATGGTTTTCCTTTACAGTAGTTCAAAAGCTCAAACAGTAAGCTAGCTAGCTTCTGTCAAACTAAACAGGAACATAAAATAAATAACTCCATGTTCCTGATCCGTCTCCACAGAAATATGTTTCTACAGTTTTTGAAGAGGATTAAATAACTGCAGACTTCATTTCTGCTGCTGTAACTTTAGTGGTTTTTTACAGCAGCACAGTTTAGTTTTACTCACTGGTTCCTTCTCCAGGTCTGAGTTGTGGAAGTCGACTTTTAAAACAAACGCAAGCACTCAACCATGAACCGTGGAATCAATAAAAGCAGAGGTTTGTATATGTCAAGGCTGTCAAACTCATTTTAGCTCCGAGGTCAAATATGGAGAAGTTTGAGCTAACGCGGGCTAAAATGAGTCATTTCAACATTATAGTGCCATAGTTTACACATACTATATATACGTGAAATACAAAATATGTAAAAACTGATGATATCCAACCAATAGGTGACAGATATCAGTCTTAACAGCATCTTCACTTTACATTTCCTAGATATTGTGACCAATTTCTATTTAATTAAAGGAAAAAAATCTGTAGTAATTTGAGGAAAATAGTTTTACTGGTTACGTTGGCTTTACCTCACATTTAATAGAAGCAAATAGACCCATCACGTTCCTCACAGAAGTTCTAGTTTAACAAGCTGTAGCACTTGGAGGATTTTACAGGAAAAAACTGTGGGTTGATGCGTTAAAGCAAGGATGACAAACTCATTTTAGTTCAAGGGCCAAATATGGAGCAGTTTGATCTGGCGTGGGCGGCAGATTTCAGGTGGGAAAAAAGAGCAGAAACTTAACATTTCTGTGCTTTAATTTGCACTTCCATTTTTAAACTGATACTAGTGCAGTGCCCGTAGGAAGTATGTATTACTACAGTGTGTGTGTGTGTGCGTGTGCGTGTGCGTGTGTGTACGTGTGCGTGTGTGTACGTGTGTGTGTGTGGTGTACCTAGGGATGAGAATCCAAAACCGGTTCTTTCTGAGAACCAGTTCCCAGTAATCCAATTCCAAGGAATCATTTGTTTACTTGTATTTCATTTCTGCTTATTGGTTCCTCTTACGTTGCAAATACGTAACAATAAACTCCTCCAGGTCCTGTATATTGTGTTTATGCTAGCACCAAGTGAAGCTCCTCCCACCATATAGTTGTTTGCTGTGCAACGTAGATAATCTACCTCCTCCACCCACAGCTGTGCTGTCCTCTGTGCTGTGTTTGTAGCATCTCTGTTGCTACGCTAGTCACTTACGGGTTGTGTACACTCGCGCTAAAGTTGCTTCTTGCACGGACTTTTCTTCCAAAAACAACAAACTTCATCAAGAACACACACCTCTTTGCCAGTTTATGTCCTTAACAAGTAATTAAACATGGGAGACGTACTGGTACTGATTGTTATCTTTAGTTTACTCTTTCACGGGTTCACACACACACACGCGGCTAATGACGTCAAATGTAACAACAGGGACGGTGTCTCTGTAGGTCCATTTATAGAAATGTAAACAAAGGCTAAACTAAAGCTTTACCGTTTAAGTACATAAAGGTTAATATGTTCTTTTTTACAGAAGAATTATTTGTTTTATGTCTTTTATGTCCATTAGTTTTGGATCAAGTTGTTCAAGTTCAAAAGGAGCACTGTAAATATTCTCTAATGTTTGTAGCCAAAATGTGTCATATGTTGTAATAATAATAATAATAATAAATTCCCTGCAGGAAATTAAAGGGACAAAGATAATATAATAAAGAGTTAAAGCAAACAAATACATTTGTATTATTTAATTCCCTCACCCAATGAGAATCGATAAGAGAATTGGTAAGGGATCAAATTGATAAGCAGTATCGATATTGGAATTGGAATCGCTAAATTCTTATCAATTCCCATCCCGAGGTTTATTCATTCTAAATTCATGCACACCAGTCCATCGCACATGTACCTGTCAACATTGAGCTGTTCTGCAAAGCTGCATTTAATTTTATGAAATAATTTATGGACCATATGATGGCAGTCCAAACAAATGCGACGTTGCACACCCTTGAACCAAGCAGCAGCCATGTTGAAAGTCTCAGGTCAATCTGAGCCTGATTCTCAGAGATAATTGAGGAACAGACATGGAGATGATTTGCTTTATAGATAATATGTATATATATAGTATGTAAGGCACTGACAATATCCAAGCAGGATCCTATCTTAGACAAAACAACAATTTCAGTAATTGCAGCCTTAATTTGCATATCGTGCAGATTGCCCAAGGATGACAGAGTGGCATCAACCAGATTCTTAAAGAGCACATCTCTGAGGTATAGACACGGCAAAAAGAAACTTTGTACGGACAATATTGCAAGGTTCTCCAAAAATCTGGGGTTTGGCAACCGGACTAAGGTGTGTTTGCACCGAAAACTCTGACAAATTGACTTTTCAGTTGTGGTAAAAAAAAATTGTGGATGTTTATTTTGGGGTTTACACAGAAACATCTGAATCTAGCTGGAATTGAATGTTTAGCAGAGTGAGGTGATATCATTGGGAATACTGGGAACAAACTAGAAAAAATGTCAAACCAATCACTGTCTGGTGAAGAAACTGAAGAGATTGGATGCTCTAAGGGTCAGATTTGGCCGCTGGTCTTGAGATGTGTCTTACAGTAATGTGACGGCTGCAAATAACCAAGCAGGAAAGAAGATCTTTCCAATTATTTGGTCTGGTCTGTGTGTTCCTGTTCTCACTACTACAAACTAAAAGTTCTGATCTTTGTTCCTCCTCTCTCTCTGTGTCGGGGTTATGTGCATACATTAGAATAAATCAACTTTTTCAACACAAGTAGTTTTCAGGGATTTGTTTCCATTGCAGAGTTGTGAGGATCTCTAATGAATAATCAGGACATCAAACCAACAAGGAAAAATTAACACCTTTACACAGCTGGAGGCTCTTTTAACACAAAAAAGGCCAAATCAGCGATTAAAAGTCTGGATTCGATGTACTCGCCGTCACAGAATTAGCAGCATTAAGCTCCAGCTTCTCTAAACAAAGCCCACAGGGACATTCAGGCTCCTGTAATTAGCTGTAAAATGTGGTGATCATTGCAAGTCTCAGT
The DNA here is from genome assembly GCF_900634775.1 of Gouania willdenowi. Taxonomy (NCBI): domain Eukaryota; kingdom Metazoa; phylum Chordata; class Actinopteri; order Blenniiformes; family Gobiesocidae; genus Gouania; species Gouania willdenowi. The sequence goes on from NC_041046.1 coordinate 4,659,454, forward strand.
GTAACTGTTATCTCAATGTTGCTCCCATTAAAACTGGAGGTAAAATCCCTTAGTACGTTCAATTTAAACTGGTCTTTAAACTGTCTTCATCAAAAACAATGAAGAACTTTAAAAAGTTGCCTTAATACTAATTTTCATTTCATTGATTATTTTTATTTTATATAAATATATGTATTAGGTTGAAGTTGTGCCCTTTAGTTTTTTTCTTTACTTTTATTCATTTTTGTAAAATACTATTGTCCAGCTTAAAAAATATACATTTCAACATAGACTGGAATGATGACATTAGTTATTCCTGAGCCTGTTTTTTCTGTTACAGAATTTAAACCATAGACTGTAAAAATAATTGTCGGAACGAGCTCCTTGGTGGAATTAAGCTTTTATTGTTAGAGCTCCTATGGGTCATAAACCCCGCCTCCTCAATAATGACAGATGGGATGTGGGTCAAATTGTAAAGTTAAAATACACGTCATAATTTTTTTTCCAAACCTAAACTCTGCTTTGATCATTAGTTATCATCCTACATTGTGTTTAAGTGCTTTTTTTTCTGTGGAGTTTGTTTTAAAATAAGATATTTGAGGTTGAAAAACGTGATTTTACGTCATATATGACGATGATTGACAGCCGCAGATCTTGCGTAGCTCTCTTTGTGAATAGCAGTTACGTCATGAAGGAAAGCCGAGATGCCATTTAACTTTTACGTTCAATTTTTTCATCTTTTTCTTGTTGTCAAAATAAGTTGTTCTGCAGTAAACTGTTCTAAGCCATTGGTAGAATTTCCAGCGGGAAAAATACTTATGTTCTTGGCGTAGCTGGGCTGCGTAAGTCAACAGGGCAGTACGCTAAATGGGCGGGGCGTGTTACCTGAGCTCCTCCCGCCGGACCCTACTGCACAGACTCTGGCTCCAAAATTGCAAGATGGAAGTGCCCCTAAGCGTTATATTTTGGCTTCAAGAACGTTGAGTGGGAACAGCTACAGTGTGCGTCCACTGATTGAAACTTGGAACTTATTTTTGGTAATAAAGTTGACACTTAAAGCTGCAGTATGTAGGTTTTTCCGGGTTAAAAATCCATCCTAGCCTTTAATCATATTGTAATTCTCCACCCATTCAGACCCAGTCCACCACTAAACCAAACAGCCTAAATCATCTGAAAACTTTCCAATAACATAAGAAAAAAAGTCGCTAAGAGGAGTTGGAAAGTCACTGCAAATATCTCCACAGTCGTACACGTTTACGTGGATTTTGATAGAATTAAAACAGGCAGAAAAGGGGTGGGAGCATGGTTGATTCCATTCCAGTTTCAAAATTATACATACTGCAGCTTTAAGCAACTAAGGAGTTTGCTAACATGATAAATAAGAAAGTCCATGACAGATAAACACACCCCACAGCTGTTATTATTAATTGGAAACCCTTTTACAGACAAGTTGGTTTGTATTTTTTAACTTCAGATTAAAACACTAACAAGAAAGTTATAGCACAACACATTCATTTAAGTTTTTTTAAAAGGTTGTTACATAAATCCGTTTGTTCTTTAATTACAAATTATTTTAGTTAAAATATGTTTGATGTTGACATTAGAAGTCTCTACTGGGTTCTTGTGAAATGATTAAATACCCAAAGAGTGAGCAGCAGATATCAGGAACCCAAGACACGGCGAGAGGAAAAAACATGATATCATGAACCAGCGGATGATGGACTTTTAATAATAGAATATATGAGCGAACCTTTGGGTGGAACCGAAGCGTCAAATGGACTCTGTTTTTGTCCGTCAATTGTCTGGCTTGGGCCGATGTATTAAAATTAATTGGATGATTGCAGAGCTGAAGGCAGCAGCTCGTCTTTCAGACGCACACAAAGAATTGGAAAGTTTGAAATAAAGTGACGACTATAGCAATAAACACAGACGGCTTAGTTTTCAGATGTTGTCTCTCTTTTCAAGCCGTGTGAGCTGAGGTTTAATAAAGTATGGTATGGGCATTTCATCACAAAGGACCAAGACCACATCTGACAAGGCAAGTAGATCACGGGCTCAGCGACAGCTAATACTAGTCACCTCAGGCTAAAAGTTTCAGTCTTTAAAGCATAGCTGAGGAGCCACCAGTCGCTGAATACAAAGAATTTATAGAGCTGGATTTTACAAGAGTTAAACAGAAAGAGAAATGTGTGAAAAGCTGCTGCGATGTGAAATGTCAGTCAGGTCATTGCTGTTGGAATGTTAAATGTCAGAGTGGGGGAGGTGAGGACAGGGACGGAGATGAAAGAGCTCTGATAGACGCTCTGACGGAAGAAAAGATGCAGAAACAACAGGGATGACGAAAGAAACTCTTTCAGGTCGAAGAGTGGCAGAGAGAGAGTTTTATTTTAGCTCAAAAACAAATGTCAGAGCTGACAAACTAAAACCAAATGTCCCCCATTTCCTCATTTCACAATTAAAATTCAACGTGCACGTTCACTAATCATTGCTGCGGTCTTAGTGAATTCTGCGCAGCAGGTGAGGAAACTGCATCACCAAAGGATTTAGGGACGCAACTGGTTTACCACCCTTTATTTCAGATTAAATGGAAGTAATTTTTTACAATTTTAATTACCCTGCATTTGTATTAAACATGTTCTTTATTTTTAATTTATTATATTTTAACTACCGTTATTTTAGCACCTCTGATGTGAAGTGAAGTAATTGTAAATGTTCACTTTAATTTGAATATTGGTGTTGACAGAGGCGAGCTGTAGGGTTTCTGGTCAGATGAGTACACAGGGTTTACCTTCAGACTATTACTATGATGGACCTCAACATTTACTCAACTGTTCTTATGAAACGTTTCCTGCTACAGACGAAGCCAAATGCAAACGTAGAATGTAGAGGTAGTGATGATGCTTATATAGAACATAGTGTTGTATTACTCAGATCAGTCTTAGTCTCTAGACCACATGTTAAAAGTCAAGACCAGCACTGATTTCTGTTATTCTCCAACTTTATTAATGTAACAATAAGGAGAAGAACTCAATTCAAAGAACTTTGTTTTTCCATTAGGAACTTCAGTTCCAGATACATCCTGACCAAGAAACATGAAAGACGATAACATATTGCACGGGGGACAGGTACGGGAGTACTGGGGAGCAGTCACACGAGCAGCACCTCATTTCATAGATAAGAAATATGAAACAATGGAAAACAAGAAGAGGTAAAAAAAAGGCAAAAACCAAACTGAGCCCTTGTAGAGGGGGGCGGAGTTTGGGATCATGAAAAAACTCTTCAGCAAACATTGCGACAAAAACCAACAACCACAACATTCAAATTCAATACAACAGCACGTTAGCACAGGAGATGGGTCTTTAGGATGGTAGTGTGCAGGTCAGCCACAGGGTGGTGCTGCCCTTATGGTGCGCCTCCTACTGCCAACTGCTGGGAAGGAGGAGGGAATGGAGCCAGAGGAGATGGTGACATAGACAGGATATGTAGTGATGTAGGAGGAGTGAAAGTGTTCGTTGAGATAAGCCTGTTTACTCAGACTCTGCTGCTGACACTCACACAGTGCGTCTCAAATGCCAATGACGTGGGATGGCGTTGCCGTAGAAATGACCTCGAGAGTTTGTTTGCAGAGTGGGGTCCAATTCGGGCCATAACATGACTGCCAACCCTACTGTTCCTAGTCAATTCAATCAGTAATCCAATAGTAAGGCCATTTCCTATTAAACAAACTATCCTCCTCTTAAAGTTCTATGGTGGAATCCATCTGAGAGAGTTCGGAGAGTTTGGCTCCTTTAGTCAATGACTGCAGCTTCCAATAGTGCTGCCAACGTAATCCGATTTTGCGATAAATCAGGAAAATCCAGCCAGATCCAATCAGCAGAAGACCCGAAATCATGAATTCCAATCTGGTGGTGGACGTCTTCCATGTCCTCAGGACTTTAAAAACTCTCTCATTGCCTGTAACTTGGTAAAATGATTAATATCTTCAATTCATGCATTAATCCACCCTGTGATTGCTGAAACCATTCTGATGTTTTGACTGAGTGACACACACCGCCACACACAAGGCAAGGCAAATGTATTTGTATAGCGCATTTCATACACAAGGCAACTCAATGTCCTTTACATGATAAAACATTAAACAGCTTGAAATCAATAAGAACATTTAAAATCATCAGTAAAATCAATTAAAATCATCAACAAACACATTACATCATCAACATGACCATAAATCTCTCTCTCAATCATACGCAGTAGAGAAAAAACTTAACTTTGATTTAAAAATGTTCACATGTGATGCTGACTTCAGCTCTGCTGCAGTTTGTTCCACTTCTTTGCAGCATAACAACTAAACACAGCATCACCATGGTTACTGTGAGCTCTGGGCTCCACTATCTGACCTGTGTCCATAGATCTCAGAGACCTGCTGGGTTCATACCTGACTAACATCTCACTGATGTTTTCTGGACCAAACCCATTCACACATTTATAACCAGCAGCAGAACTTTACAGTCTCCTCTGAGGCTGACTGGGAGCCAGTGTAAAGACTTTAAAACTGGACTAATGTGTTCTGACCTCTTTGTTCTGGTTCAGACCTGAGCTGCAGCGTTCTGAACCAGCTGTAGATGTTTGATGAAGACCATTACAATAGTCCAGTCTGCTGGAGATAAAAGCATGGACCAGTTTCTCCTGATCTTTCTGAGTCATTAAACCTTTCACTCTGGAGATGTTCTTTAGGTGGTAGAAGATGTTTTTGTGATAGATTTGATCTGATGCTGAATGTCAGATCTGAGTCAATCAGAACACCAAGGTTTTTGACTTGGTCTTTATCTTCTAAAGATCCAGACTCAGATACTTGCTGACAGCAGTCCTCTTTTCCTTGTTACCAAAGACAATCACCTCCATCTTGTCATGGTTTAGTTGAAGGAAGTTTTCACTCATCCAGCAGTTTACTTTTTCTAAGCAGTCACACAACACCTCAATGGGACCATAGTCATCTGGGTTCAGTGATAGATATAGTTGTGTGTCATCTGCGTAGCTCTGATAATCAACCTTACAGTTCTGTTAAATTTGTCCTAAAGGAAGCATATAAAGGCTAAACAGAAGAGGTCCAAGAACAGATCCCTGAGGAACCCCACAGGACATTGGTAATCTGTCAGATTCAAAGTTTACAATGTTTACAAAATAACTTTGATCCTCCAAGTAGAACTTAAACCATTACTTTTCCATTTAGTCCAACCCATGTTTACAATCTGTGTAACAAAATTGTATGATCTACAGTGTCAAATGCAGACTTAGATCCAATAGAATGAGAACAGATACTTTTTCTGAATCAGTGTTCAACCTTATGTCATTGATCACTTTGATCAGATCAGTTTCTGTGCTGTGATGAGAACCAAAACCTGACTGAAATTTATCAAATATTTTATTGAATGTTAATAATTGACTCAGTTGGTTGAAGACCACCTTCTCAATGATCTTGGCCATGAATGGAAGGTTCTGATTGGTTTATAGGTAGCCAGTATAGAGGCATCCAGTGTTCTTTTTTCACAAGCAGGAGTGAAAGGTTGGAGGCGTGGCTTGAATTTTCAGTTGTTTTTGTATTTTGTTACTGAACTTGTTCAGGCTGGACATTTGATGTTATTTATAGTTGAACGGTTTCTGATTGATTAATGTTGACACTTTCATAAGAATGTTTCCCATTGGCTGACGAATTGTTCTTCCTCCTTGGAAATATTTAGGATTTCCTTATGTGTCGATACCTGTAAAAACTGTGAGCATCATTTTATTTTTAGTCAGAGATACTTTTACACACTTACTGTACATTAACCTGACTAATAAACATCTGGTTTTTAGATATTTGAAATTATTTTGACCTTTTAGTGGCTTTTTAATACACACGAGTTTATTTTTTCCAAGAACTTTGCAACATTTGTTTGTTTCTATGTATGTTTTGCTTTGATAGAGTTGCAGAAAACATTTCATTTTGTCTGTCAAATGTATTTAAAAGAAACTTAAACTAAAGAGAGATACGTTTATGTACTCTTCAATCTTGTCTTGGTTTTTGAAATAGATTTTTATTGTCTTGGTCATGTTCAGGACTTGGTCTCTGATACTGTGGTCTTGAGTTCAACACTAATAGAACCCATCGTTAGATATCTTTATATACTGTACATAACAGACTTTGATTAATCAATGAAAGGAATGAAGAAACTAAACCTTTACCTTCGCACATTCATTTTCTTCTTTTAACTTCATTGAGTGTTTGGTTCACGAGTGGTGTCTGTATGTCTACAGTTACTGTGTCTTTATGATGGATCACCAATGTTTTGGGAATGTTCATTTGCGTAATTATTTACGTGTGGTGTAGAGCACACCGGCAGCCTGAACCACTTCATTAACTTTTAATTTCCCATTCGAGTAGCTTAGAAAATAGAATTTAATAACTTCCATCTGACATTAGTGGACTGCCACATGATGAACTGTCCTCGCACCGTCTAACGTGACTATTTCTCACAGATTGATAACTGACACTGCTGTGCAACACAGGGAGAGTTTCATTTGACTTTGCTTTTTACACCTAAATATGGAAGGAAACAGGAACAGTTCATTGATTTTTAGCATTCTAACAACGTGTTCCATTGCTCAGTATTTGGTTGTACAGGAGGCAGAATGGAGGCTCTGGGGGGAATTCTGAATATTTTAATTTTCCACGTTTTTCTTTTTTTTTTCATTTGTAAATTTTCCTCTCTCTCTCCTTCTCTCTCTCTCTGTCTCTCTCTCTCTCTCTCTCTCTCTCTCTCTCTCCCTCTCTCTCAAGTACCCCCTTTAGTGCCATTATATACCCCTAGGGGTACACGTAATGAAAAAATAAAAAAAAAATCTATTTTACGACAATCCTTGAATGCCTCTCTTTTACTGCACAACTGAGCAACAAAAACTCTGTATTTTCCGCTATCTCTGACGCTAACTACCTTAGGGTGACCTTACGTTGGGATTTATTAGATGGCATTATAAATTAATTAATTTGTCCAGGTTTCCAGGGACCTTGAACATGTCTCTGGGAAATTCCATCAGTTTCTGAAATCTAAGGAGTTGCTCTTTACAACCACTATGTCATTACTGTAATTTTATTCACACTTGACGGAATCATTAAAGAAGCCACTTTGCTTTGAAATAATCATCACACACGAGGAAAGGAGAAAGACGACCAAAGTCCAAAATAGAATGAAAATAAAAGATAAAATACCTGTGGATTTATTTGAAAAGGAAAACCCTCCTGGTCACCCTAAACAACACACAAGATAAATGAACAATGAAAAACACTCATTTGTCTCACTTTACTCTGAAATACCTTGAATGGAATTTTAGATGTCTGGAGACACGCAGTAAAGCAGACAGGTAGTTATTTAAAGCTATAATAAACTGCATATTTAGATAAAGCATTATGAAAAATGTTGAATGCGCAATAAAACATAAAGCCCTGGATGTCCCTGATGATGACTACAGTTTGTTAGGGGTGGAGCAAAATAGTCAACTCAGGATATGATATGAAATATGATATTGGGCTCACGCTATGAAATAAACAAGATACGATGTAAAAAAAAGTGTGAAAAATGTGTAACAAACCTTTATTGATCAAAAACAATGTGAAAAATAAAACCGTAAAAGTGTTAGACAGTGTGTGGGAGTGTTTGGCTTCACAATTAAAGAATAAAAACAAATGCACCAATCTAACTGTTTTTATTGGTATTATTTCTCATTTCTCAAACATAAAAATGTGTAAAGCTTTAGTCTGAGGAATCCGTGTACCCTTCGTTCTTTGGTTATTCTGTTTTTAAACCAAATCAAAATAACAGCAAGTGTGGTTATTATGTTTTACTGACTTAAAACCAAAACAGAAATACAGAAAAAAACCAGACAAGCAGAGTTTTACTGTTTTAAATTTAAATCTTTTGTTTGTGTGATATTTAGGTATTTATTAAATAAAAATAGGGGTGGGCGATATGGGAAAAAATCATTTCACGATTTTTTTTTTTCATTCAGATAATTTAGACTATTTTAAAGTTATTTACTAATAAAACAAACTAATTCACCTACTTAAAACCATCATCCTAAATGGAAAAAAGGAATAAAAGATCATTTAAGCACTAATTTTGAATATTTTTTTAAAATGTATGTAAGCAATTTATCAAACTGGTTCCAAGTACAATTTTGAGGAAACACACTCATGTTAATACAATCCTACTTTAAGCAGTGTTTGAACGCCTAATTTCACACAGTTTGGACAATAATATCAATTTACAAGATAAAACGTTACTACTTTGGTTACATTAGGTCTGGGTGAAATGGACCAATATTCATATCTCTATATTTTTCCTCAAAATGGCAATAGGCGATATATAATCCATTTTTTTTTTTTCAATAGTTTTACAAGAAAAACAATAATGGGTCAAAGCCAGAGGAGAAAAATGCCACAAATACCCTTTTATTAATCACTCACTTGCAGCTTAATATGAACATTTTGTCCCATTTTACTTAATTAAGGCCAATGTTGGGAAAGTTAAATTTCAAAATGTAAGACATTACGTATTAGTAGTTACTGTCGTTTAAAAGTCATTAATAGTTACATTACAATATTACTGTCTCTAAATTGTAATGTGTTACACTACTTTTCAGTTACTTTCACCAAGATAACCGCAGAAGTATGACTAGCATTCTAAAATGCTAAAATATAGTTTATTGCAGCTGATTGTAAAGGTACTGTATATCCAGTGAAGGGTGATGTGGTATAGCATAATGACTAACAATATAATAAACATAATAAGTAACAATGTCAGAATCACAAAAGCAGACAAAGTTAAAGTCTGATAAGTCATGATAAAGATATGGTAAACATTTAAAGTCTATTCATATGAAACAATAGAGCTAGAAACAACTATAATGTAACCTATAGTTTTATGACATGACAAGACGCACAATCTCTTTCTTTTTGTTTCTATTCTTTTATTCTCTTAATTAAAGCTCACAGCACAAAGCTGGCATACACTGGGATTGGTCACCTTTTAAATGTCACATGTTCATTTACAATATCTGTCGGCTCTTTTAGTGCACTGTTTTTTACTGCTGCTAACATGGTGACCAGTAAAATTATAACACTATTTTCTATGATAACGGTGGCGGCTCCAGACGGATCTGCTATTGTTTTTAGCTGCTAGCTAGCGGCATTTCTACTGTGAATGTCTACAAAAACCACTTCTAAACCAAAAACTTCTACAGCACACATTTAAGAGCAGGAATCTGATCTGTATGAGCCTCAGTCTCAGCCGTACGGCACAGTGCCAGAATACTTTAGCCCTACCGGTATTAGCGTTATGTCGCTGTTTGTAATAATAACACGCTAGATATTATAACGTGCAAAAATGTACTTTTTAGAGCCCTCAAAAAGCTGTAATTGTTTTTGCTAAGCTTCTAATGGTAGAAGTTCTAACATCTATTGTTCCTCACACCAGCCTCACAGTCGATAGCAGGGTGTGCACTGTAGCTGTTCCCAATCAACGTTCTTGATTGGGAACAGTTTAGCTCACTGCCCTGTTGACTTACACAGCCCAGCTACACCAACAACATGCGTATCTTTCCCACTGGAAATTCTACCAAAGTCTTGTTCAGATCATAGAGGTTAGTACAAAACCACCATTTATTTACTCAAATATCTAGTTTAATGGCATCTCAGCTTTCCTTTACGACGTAACTGCTATTCACAAAGAGAGCGACGTTAGACCTGAGGCTGTCAATCATCGTCTTATATGACCTCAAATAACTTATTTAAAACAAAGTTCACAGAAAAATGAGCACTTGAACACAATGTATGGTGATCAGTGTTGCGCTAGTTACTGAAAAAGTAACTAGTTACCATTACTAGTTACTTCATTCACAAAGTAACTCAGTTACTATTTTGATTACTTACATCAAAAAGTAATGCGTTACAGGGAAAAGTAACTTTTGAGTTACTTAGAATTAAAGAATGTATTATTTATTTTGGGTCATTTGTGTCCAAACAGCTTCATATTAGTGCTGTAATAATGTAATAATCCACTGTTGATCAACTGCTATAAAACAACCATAAATGATGTGCATATAAAACACAAAACAGCTGCTCCAAAATTAAAACGGTAATTTTTCAGCCTTAGCACAGTAATGTAAAGTAAGCTGTGCATATTCCAGGTGCACATTCTGCTGTTGAAAATGCAAAACATATCAGGCTAACGAGCTGCTGTTAGCAGTGACTCAGCAGTAGCGACAGGCTGCTGGCTGATCTGTTCCTGAATAACAGTCACAGTCCGTTAAAATCCAGCCGCAGCGTTAGCTTAGCTTCACTGATGCATCTTTTGGAGACAAAAATAATACGTGTATTTCCACTCTGAGAAGCTCGTCCTGCTCTCGCAGTGACTCGCCATGATTGGCGCACGTGATGTAAACAGAAACACGCTGACAATGCTTCTTCTTCTACTGTTTTACCGTGTTTGGCACGGCGTCCCGCAAAAATGTGTAGCGCCACTGTAAACAGGAAGTACACTGCAGCTAGCAAAGTAACAGACAAACACACCATATTGTAACAGTAACGGCGTTATTTCTTTAGAAAATTATTGCGTTGCAGTACTGGTTACTGTAAAAAGTGACATTGGGGCGGTAACGCGTTACAAGTAACATAACAAGTAACGTTACTGCCCAACACTGATTGTGATAATAGCTGATGATCACAGCAGAGTTTAGGTTTGGAAAAAAATTATGTGACAGGTATTTTAATTTTACAGTTTGACCAACATCCCATCTGTTATCATTAAGGAGGCGGGGCTTATGACCTATACTGCAGCCAATCAGCATGGGGAGCTCTAAAAATAAAAGCTTTGCTCCACCGAGGAAGTCGTTCCGACCATTCTTTTTGCAATCTGTGCTCGATAGTCAGTCGCCATTACGGATGCGCATCGTTAAGCGGTTTTGTTTGGGAACCGGTTCTTAGTCAAACATTTGTTTGGAATCACTATCAAAAACCCTTTACGATTCCTTTATCAATTCTTCCCGGGCTGCGCCACCACTGGAAACAAACGCAGCCCACTCTCAAATTTCCGATGATGTGTCACACATAAGCTGCAGCGGAGCAGAGGTGAGCTGAGTTGAGCAGCTACATGTGATGCACTGTGGAGAAATGTCCTGGTAAAAATCATCCCAAGTCTTCCTGCATTTCACAAAGACGGACGGACGACACCTCTGGGATGGTCACCTGTAATTCCTGCCAGAGGGATCTGTGGCCAAAGGCGGTGATATGTCCAAACATTTGGCCACACAACACAGCATTATACTCAAGCAATGCTGTGTCTTTGACATACTTAACACCACCAGTGCTATCACTAGCATTAGCACAGCAGGTCAAATTAAACAACTGGCTAACATAGTGTGATAATGATAAAAATGAGGTTAATTTATTATCCTAAGCCAGGGGTCTGCAACCTGCAGCTCTGGAGCCTCATGTGGCTCTTTGACTCTTTTGCAATGGCCCCATATAGCATTAAAAGATATTGAAAGTAAGAATTATTTTCTTACAGAGGGTATTAAGGACAAATGACTTTGACACCAAATAAAATTATGATAGAATGATTTGTCAACCTAGAGATAAATCACATGATGCAATAACTGCTACTTTCCTACTTCACTTCCTGAAACATCTACAGACCATCAACTTTCCTGCACCTGTGACTAACCTTAAGTTTTAAATCCCTGGTAAGAAACTAAACCAACAAAAACACTATTCTGGAAGTAAATGTAATATTTAATTGTGTGGGAACTGATTCATTTAACCACCAATGTACAGGTTAAATATGCATGTTTTATGTGTGGCAAGAAATAAGTAATTAGCATTTGTTGATTGCATGATCATGTGGTATCAAATTCAAGTTACGTTTTGTAACCTTTCGTATACATTAACAAAAAAAAAAAAATTCTTTACATAATATTATTTTATATAATTTTCACTGTAAAGAATTGTTGTCCGCCCCCGTCTGTGGGTCCCTCTGTGTGGTGAGATTAAAACATGAAGCTCTTGTCCTTGTTTCCCTTAAATATCCAAATATCACACAAACAGAATATTTAATTTTAAAACAAAGAAAACGCTGATTATCTGTTTTTTTTTTGTTGTTTGTTTGTTTTTTTCTGTATTTTTGTTTTGGTTTTAAGTCAGTAAAACAAAATAAATACACTGTTTATTTGTTATTTTGATTTTGTTTTCAAACGGAATAACCAAAGAACAAAGGGTTTCGTTCTTCTCAGGGTCATTCATCAGCTCTTCTTTCACTACTGCACCAATGTTTGGGCCTGTGTGTGATTCACATATGGCCCATGTTTGTAGCACGTTTGTATTTTATGTGCATTATTATCTAATATTTCAAGCAAAACTGTCACTTTTTGCATACTATTTTAATGTCCTTTTCGAGTGATTTTCCTCCATTGTGAGACAAATAAAGTTTAATCAGAGATGTGTTCATCAGTGAGATGTTGTTGTTTTTTATAAAACTTTCCATCAAAACCTGAATGAGAGCTCACTCTTCCTTCCCCTCTTTGTCCATTTAGAGCTAATAGACGGGACCCCCACTTTGAAAATCAACCACGGCTCCGGCACGCTAGTGCTACAGTTGCCAGGCAACGTCAACGTTGCCGACAGGCGGTGGCATCGACTGGACATCCGCAGCAACAGCAAGGTAGCACGCTTCCTCCATTTACCACCAACCACCACTCAGACATGGTTAGAAAAAAGTGTTTTTAATAGAATCAAGGTCATTCTTTGAGAATATATTACTTTTGTTTGTTTCAGAGCTTCTGCACTTTAAAAAGGACATAATTGAAGTTCCATCAGAATGTACAGCCACATATGAATCTGAATCTTATATCAACTGAAAAACGTTATTCATGTACTGTATCTATATCTCTATCCAACAGTTAGTTTATATGGGGTTTTCACTCTGTGGAATGGGCTGGAATTACATATCTAACATATCAAAGGTCCAACATCTTTGCGTCACATTTAAGGGTGTAAAGATTCACCCATTAGATCATTAGGTCACACGTGTCAAACTCATGGCCCCGGGGCCAAATCAGGCCCTTTGGAGCATCCCATTTGGCTGCAGAATAAACTAAAAATGACAGCAAAAACATTGTGTTGATGAAACGTATCAATATTTGCAGGTGCTCACAGTTTTACCAGTGATTATATCGCTTGATTGCAGTCATTTTAACTGTTAAACTGTTGGAAAAACTCAAAATTCTTACAATATCCTGTAATTTTCCTCATATTATTCCATAATATTTCCTTTATCTAAATAGAAATTGGTCACAAATCTAGGACATATAAAGTGTAGATGCTGTTGGGACTGACATCGGTCACTTATTGTTTATATTGTTGGTTTCTTACATATTTAGTATTTTATGTATACGTAGAAGTGTAAACTAGGGAACAATAATGCTGAAAATTTCCAGTATTAAGATCAAACTGCTCCGTATTTGGTCCCTGAACTAAAATGAGTTTGACACCCCTGCATAAGATCAATAAATCGATTTGTATTCCTACGATCGAACTACATTGATCTGTGCTCGGCAAGTTGTCCTTCCTGATGACACATATCGATCTAAAATGGTTTTAAAAGGTGATCATTTGTTATCGTTAGTTCTGCACAAGCCTCATCATAACCATGTTTAAATGAAAAGTATCAGTTTCAACTAGTGTTGTAGTAGTCGACACTGGTCTTGGTCAGATTTGAAAGGTCTCGGTCTCGTCTCGGACTCTGGATATTCCCTCAAGACTGTTGGAGACCAGCACTAATTCCTGCTATTTTTACACTTTTTTATAATGTGATAAAAACATGGAGAAGAACGGGATAAAACAATCCTTTATTCATTCTTTAATCCACCCTGTATAATGACCACAACCTTCCTTAATGTGACTGAGTGACGTGTGTGTGTGTGTGTGTGTGTGTGTGTGTGTGTGTGTGTGTGTGTGTGTGTGTGTGTGTGTGTGTGTGTGTGTGCGTGTGCGGTAAAAATCCCAGTAAAACTCCAGAACACAATAACCAGTAATAAATATTATCTCCCTGGTAAATATAGTAGCTCTAACAACTGGTAAAATGATAAACTGGTGATATTACAGTCTGCACAGCAGTATGGGAATACATTTACTCCGCCTCTGGGTCCTAATGCCTGCTGTACGGGGAAGCCTGTTCTGTTTACCGAGGTCCATGTGTGTTTAATAAGTTTGTTTGTGTTTAATAAATCTGTGTGTGTTTAATAAATCTTTGTGAAAGTCTACATGTTTATGCCTCTGTCCATCCACTCTTTTCATTATATCCATGTCTTTTAAGGCTCTTATTAAAAGTGTCGACTGTAGTCAAATTAAACTATATCAACTAAGTGAATTAATATAAATAACCTGTGAAATCTGTGACCTGTTGACCTGCACAACTCAAAGAATCAGAATCCAGAATCGTTTAAAACAGGATTCGAAATTGAGAATCGGAATCAGAATCGTTAAAATCCAAACGATGCCCAACCCTAGCAAAGAGGAAACACTCTGTGGTGTGTAGGTGACCAGACATGTTATTTCTTGGCACTTGCTGTACATTCAGCTGACATAAAAATATTGTTTTCAAATATGTAGAGTAATTGTGAATTTATCAGTAGCAGTAGTAGTTTTAATATTTTAGTTCATTTTTTGCAGGCACCTTTTTTCTCAGTAAAATGTATTTAAAATAAACTAAAATTAAAGAGAGAATGTTATTTAACTGTCAAACCTTGTCATAATTTTATTTATTTACGTATATGTTTTTTTTTTTTAATTTAAGTTAACATCCTGTTAATTTATACTGAGATGTTGGTTGGACTTTCACATTTGCCACAAACCCTCTTATTATCCTCAGGGTCAGTTTGACCCCATTCAATGTTTATCAATCAAAAAAATTACTTTTTCTTTTGCTTCATAATTCATGACTTTCCCAAAATTGATGGGTACAATTGATTAAGCATAAAATGATCATGATGATGATAGTTCATGATTTATTCAATCTGCTGAACACATATTGCATGCATTGGTGTTCTTCTGGGGTCAATTTGACCCCAAGCTGTTTTAGCTGTGACCTAACATCCTGTCTGTATTGCACTCAGCACATTCTCTCTCTCTCTCTCTCTCTCTCTCTCTCTCTCTCTCTCTCTCTCTCTCTCTCTCTCTCTCTCTCTCTCTTTTGAAAATGTCATCTAGGAAAAGGTTTACTGCCAATGAGGTTTTGGAACAGCTCTTTCACAGTAAAAGTGAAGTAGAGAAGAATGTGTCTGGGACAGAGGACTGTATAGTCAATAACCTCAAATATGTTACAAAAAGAGATGAAAATAATCAAATAAATATGTTTATGAGAGGAAAGGGAGGGTCTCAACTTTAATGACTAGGGTTCTGATGGTGGCGCTAGAGAACAAGTCAAGGTTTCATTATCAAAGCCTTATTTATGGATTCAACAAAAAAACAAAATGTCTGACTCAAAAATTTGATCAAAAATGTTCTGAAAATAATTTTCTGGAGTATCCCTGGGTTCAGATTGACCCTGAGAGTAGAATGTGTTAGTACTATGTGAGGATAATAGGAGGGTTAAATGTTGTTTACTTGTTTGTTTATGTCCATAAGTAATTTATAGACGATTCTCTGACAACAAACAACAGGAATCTATGAAAGTTCACCTGTACTGTCTGGTATCCAGGGATTTATTTCACTCACACTTGTTACATTAGGGACCCCCTGTGGGGTTGCCTGGAGTTAAAATGAGGTTGCCTGAAATTTCAGAAAAATACATTATAACTAGATTTTTGAAATGATTGTTGTATTTTTTTATTTTTATTAAAACAACACAATCTTAAACAAGTGCATTCGATATTAATCTGGTTCAACTAAAATCCTGTAAAAAAATAAATAACAGCTGGTGCAACTTGTTACTAATCCTGGCAACTCTGTATTTGTTATACAGTATAACAAACATCATCAAAAACTAACTGTAGAAGAAAAAAAACTTTTTTGATATCATTATGGGGTCATGATACAAAAAAGTTTTGGAAACACTTGATTACAATATTATTTTGGATAAAAAGTTACTGAATAGTTTTGTATCGAATCGTTCTATAAATCAACCAATATCATCCATGAATCGAATCAGCAACAATGAATCATGATTCAATCGTTTCATTTTTAGTTTCAGTCTTGTAGAAAAATCACAAACATTTATTTCTACTTTAGTCTTATTTTTGCAGCTATAATGTTTCTTAATATGTATTTTATTTTCTTCCTCATCAGGTAAAATAAAAAACGTTCATGGATTTTACGCCATACCTTTTTTTTTTTTGAGTGTTTTGAAGATGAGAGTCCTTAAGAGTCATCGTGACTTACTGAGTGAAATAAAACGCTTTTTTTAATGTGAGGAATTCTAGCTTCAACATTCAAGGTTAAAAAAATATATCAAATGGAAACCGATAATAACGGCATTAGAATCTATTTGGAAAGGATTCAAAGTATTCTACTTATTACACATCTTTCTTAACTATTTGATTTATTTAAAACACAAGTAGTTTCAATATTTAGTTCCAAATTCAGTCTTTGTCACATAAGAGCTAAAGTTTGTTAAAGTTTAAACATCTTATCAATGCTCTCTAAAAGCTCATCTTGGAAAACCACCATTATTTGGTCTTTAATGGACGTCCTGAAATCACTTTGTAACTGAAGAATAACCTCATGTATCTGCTCAAAGCTGAGACGAGCAACAAAATAAATGAATAAATGTACCCAGATGTATTTTCTAAAGGAATCCCATGTTCCATCAGGGATTATCCTGCACCACAATGGTCTTAATCTAAATCTCATGCCAATCGTTTCACTGGTTCTGAGCTGAACATGGCGTCAGCAGCAGATTATCCATCCTGACGATGTGACAGAACAGGAGGTTTACTGCACGCTCACTCATTTATTCTCATCATATTTTAGTGAATAACAAGTCAGAGCTGTGCTGTGTAGAACAAGTGTAAATATTAATACATTTCAGCTCTGAACAACACTTTTAATGCATCAAAGCATTTTTAAAGCTGTTGGGTTCAACCATTGATGTGAATGTTTAACCGAGCGCCCAAATAATAATAATAATAATAATAATAATAATAATTCAAGCTGCAAGCATTGATGATGGGCCCTCGCACCCCTCGTACAACTCCTTCATACCGGCCGCGTTCAAAGTCAAACTTCATCGTGTACGGTACGAGGTCTGGTTGCCGAGTGGGGCATCTGTCTCCCATGATCGTGTGTGTGGTGGCGGTGAAAATAATTATGTTTCATAAAATGTACTTGTGCCCTAGAATCCGTGTATCATTCACCGGGAAGTGAAGCGTTACACGTTCTGCGATATGTTTATCTCTGCAACACTTAAGAGTCTCTAAATCCTCCTAAATGTCCGTGAGGAGGTTCTGTGTTCAACACCAGCTAAAGCTAAAAGGACACGTTTCTGATGCACAGTTGGAAGCAGCGATCTTGTCATGCCGCACTGCCGTTAGCATAGCTGTTAGCATAGCCGTTAGCGTCGGATGAGAGTACACTTCTGGGTGACTTACTTTGGCCAATCAGTTATGGAGAAAATGGATAAAGTTGTTCTTTTCTGCTTTTCGTTTTCTGTACCGAAACAAAAGAGCTTGAAATTTCAAAACAAGGCGTTTTTTCATTTTGGTTTTGGAAACAAATATCAAATAATGAAAAACGAATGAATGAATGATACACGGATTCTCTAGAACAGGGGTTTTCATAGCGTGGGGCGTGCCTCCGCTGGGGGTGCCAGAGTTCTTCAGGAGAGTTTTTTTTATTTTATTGGCACTCTGCCACAGAAAGTGCGTTTTGTAAAAACTCATCATCCTGACAAATGATCATCCACTTATCCAGAGCATTTCTGAACACATTTGGGAAATATGAGTTGAAAAATGCCAACACAATGCGTAGTAGAATGAAAAAAGTGCTTTTCTATCACCACCAGGGGGCAGTAAGACTTGTCGTATTAATTGTCATGCCATTGCTTGCGGAACACATTTCCTGATTTGCACGTGACTTTGGAATGAATGAGTGAAGGAGTTTTGACTGTGTTATTAAAAAAATTCCAGTTTTAAAATTGAGGAATCTTAAGCACCCCTTTTAGTGGCAATGTGGTAAAAACTCACTCTTTACAGGGACAACAGGCCTCCAACTTGTCAAGAACAAAAATCCTAAATTATGAACACTCTAGGAGGAGTTTGCTTTTGAAGACAGTGTGGTTTGGCCAAAAATTTGGCCCGCTAAATTCTTAACTATAATGGTGGTGGCTGTGGACAGAGGGAAGGAGTGAGTGGTAATACCTGAAACAGGTATTTGGGATCAATGTGTCTAAAGTTAAGCCCACTACAAGTTTTATGCCACAGTCCAAGACATGCTAGTGCATCGTAGACCGATGTATGTGCAAGAAACTGCCACTGTAAACCCAAGCGCTTCCCCGGACTCGAGGACGCAGCCAGATTAGCGGAAAGAGCGGGGGCCAGGGAGCCCAGGCAACCCCCCCCCGGCCGAGCAGCCCCCCAGACGCCCGCAAGACACCAAATTGATCTGTTTTAATTTACAGTATAAATGTTACTGTTTATTAGGATATAAAACCATTTTTCTTTATGCAACTTCATTTTTATTTTGGACCTTAATTTTGGGTTTTTTCACAACTTGCAAATATTGAAAATTATCTATATTTATTTATTATAGCTGATCTCTGTGTTTTATAATCATTTATTGTTTATTAGTTTTACACTATATGATCAAGTGAAATGAATGCTAAAAAAAATCAGAATTTGTGTGGGATGTCCTGAACATGTGTTGAAATGACATGAAGTGACCCTGTAATAATGTTTTAACTTATGTTGATATAAACCCTGACATTTCTGTAAAATCAACCCATGCACATATTATTTTTTAAGCATGGTCCAAGCATAGATAGTTCTATTTCAGAAGGTGAAGTCCATCATATTATGGCAAATTTTATGCAAATTGTGTGTAAATGTAATATTTTCTTAAAACATCAGATTGTAATTTCCACTTAATTGTGTTTGAAGAATAAATAAATAGAAAGATAGATGTATAGATGGATGGATAGATGGACGGGTGAATGGATGGATAGATGGATAGATACATAAATAAATACAAATAAAACAAGAAATAAATAAGTACATAAATACAAAAAAATAAAAAATAAAATAAACAAATATTGCCATTTCCGTTTCTGGAAGCAAATTTAACATTTTCTGTTCCTTTTTTAGCAGTCACAGAAAACCAGAGTCCCTGAATGCAACAGTTTAGTTTCCTTAAGCAGTGAAACGTTTAGTACACGTGCATTACTTAGTAGTGCAGCAGCTCACTAATGTGCACTAATGACAGGAGCTTCTTTCTTTTTAGTAATAATGTAAAGAAAGAAGCTCTTTTCTACACATTCACTGTTTATTTGTATTATTCAGGAAGTGCGTTTGACGCTGGATCGATGCTCAGGAGCAGCTGTGATGGAGATGGAGGGACTGGGCAGCTGGTTGACCACTGAGGACCACTCCTCCTGTGAAGTGATGGGAGTGACACCCAACACTGACAGGTATACACATCCTTATACTATCACTACCTGTTATTTTCAACTGATTTTACCCCCAGAGTCCATACAATCTACCTGCTGCTTCACTTAAAAGGCAAGGCAAGGCAAATTTATTTGTATAGCGCATTTCATACTCAAGGCAACTCAATGTGCTTTACATGATAAAACATTCAATTGTTTAAAATCAATAAGAACATTTAAAATCATCAGTAAAATCAATTAAAATCATCAGTAAAATCATCATGACATCATCAACATGACCATAAATCTCTCTCTCAATCATACGCAGTAGAGAAAAAAAGTGCCTTTAACTTTGATTTAAAAATGTTCACATTAGATGCTGACTTCAGCTCTGCTGGCAGTTTATTCCACTTCTTTGCAGCATAACAACTAAATACAGCATCACCATGGTTACTGTGAGCTCTGGGCTCCACTATCTGACCTGTGTCTATAGATCTCAGAGACCTGCTGGGTTCATACCTGACTAACATCTCACTGATGTATTCTGGACCAAACCCATTCACACATTTATAACCAGCAGCAGAACTTTACAGTCTCCTCTGAGGCTGACTGGGAGCCAGTGTAAAGACTTTAAAACTGGACTAATGTGTTCTGACCTCTTTGTTCTGGTTCAGACCTGAGCTGCAGCGTTCTGAACCAGCTGTAGATGTTTGATGAAGACCATTACAATGGTCCAGTCTGCTGGAGATAAAAGCATGGACCAGTTTCTCCTGATCTTTCTGAGTCATTAAACCTTTCACTCTGGAGATGTTCTTTAGGTGGTAGAAGATGTTTTTGTGATAGATTTGATCTGATGCTGAATGTCAGATCTGAGTCAATCAGAACACCAAGGTTTTTGACTTGGTCTTTATCTTCTAAAGATCGAGACTCAAGATAATTGATGACAGCAGTCCTCTTTTCATTGTTACCAAAGACAATCACCTCCATCTTGTCATGGTTTAGTTGAAGGAAGTTTTCACTCATCCAGCAGTTTATTTTTTTTGTCAACCAAA
Organism: Gouania willdenowi; assembly: GCF_900634775.1. Classification (NCBI taxonomy): domain Eukaryota; kingdom Metazoa; phylum Chordata; class Actinopteri; order Blenniiformes; family Gobiesocidae; genus Gouania; species Gouania willdenowi. The sequence goes on from NC_041046.1 coordinate 4,680,149, forward strand.
ACACATGTTTTGGTTGACAAAACATATAGAGTTGTTTCCCTGCCTTTACAAGTGTGTTGAATAGACCTGGACAAAATAAATAGTACTTTTAGGTCATTCTTTTCCCAGCTATACATATCAGAATCTCACACGGATGGAAATCAACTAAATAATTTTTTTGAAAATCTAGACCTACCCAAGGTCTCACCTGAAAATAATCTGAAACTAGACACTGCTATCACTCTGTTCGAAATCAAGGAAGCGATACATTTAATGAACAGTGGCAAATCACCTGGTCCTGACGGTTACCCGGTCGAATTCTTTAAAAAATTCTCAGATCAGTTAGCTCCACTTTTTTAATTATTCATTTCAACAAGGCACCCTGCCACCCACATTAATGCACGCTTCCATCTCCTTAATTTTCAAGAAGGGTAAAGACCCACTAAACTGTGCATCCTACCGCCCAATATCACTCCTTCCAGTCGATGTCAAAATACTCGCAAAACTATTAGCTCGTCGATTAGAGGCCGTCATGCCCCTGATCATTTCAGATGACCAGACAGGATTTATAAGAGGAAGACGCCCTCAACGTCATCCTCTCACCATCCCCCTCCAATGTACCAGAGGCCATAATATCTCTCGACGCCGAGAAGGCATTTGACAGGGTGGAGTGGGAATATCTTTACCCTGCAACAGTTTGGGTTTAATAGTAATCTTATCTCATGGGTCAAATTACTTTACTCTTCTCCTTTTGCTTCAGTCTGCACAAATAATCAACGCTCTACGCCGTTTTCTCTTTTGTTATCCCAACTGCTGTTTGCACTGGCGATTGAGCCGTTGTCGGCTGCTCTGAAGAGGAGAGCAGGATTTGAGGGCATTGAAAGATGGGGCATAGAACATTGGGTCTCATTATATGCAGATGACTTGCTTTTATATGTCAAAAATCCTCTGAAAAGCATTCCTCATATCCTGACACTGTTGAACTCTTTCGGTCGCATATCTGGATATAAACTTAACATCTGTAAAAGTGAATACTTCCCAATAAACCAGTCAGCCAAAGATATACTTCCCTCATCTATTCCTTTCAAACCAGCCATCACAGGATTTAACCACCTTGGCATTACAATCACACACTCTATACGAACAATGCGTGAGAGGAATTTGACCTCATTGACAGCTGCAGTTAAATCAGATTTACAAAAATGCCGTTATCTTTAGCAGGTAGTAGGGATGTAACGATTCACTCAACTCCCGATACGATTGGATTCACGATACGATTCTCTCACGATTTATTTTACAAAATGGGACTGTATATAAATGACTGAAAAATATTCCTTGTTTTTTTTGGGAAAATACTGTTTTTCATTGTGAAAAGAATCCCTTGATAAACTATTCAAAACAATGCAATTTAGCTAAAAATAAATCTTGAATGAAATAAATAAATAAATAATACAAATGAAGAAGAAGCTTATTATTTAAATTCTGGTTCTACAGTAAACAATACAAAACTGCATAATAGTTTTTTTTTTTCTTTTTAAAAATGCAACTGAAAATGTATTTTGTGCCTTAACAATTGGACTTAAAAAAAAAAAAAACAGTCATTTTACTGTATTTACCTCAGATATTTGTTTGGACCAGCAGAGGGCGCTGGTAACCCAGTGGTCGTTTGGCATGCAGATATTCTAGCAGTGAAGAAGAGATGCTATGCTAGCAGACAGAGCTAATAGAAAAACGTGACTTTTACAGATATTCACACAATATTACTGATATTCTTTTGGTGCTAAAGGGGTAAGGAATCATTTATGAATATGTTTAAGAGTAGAAGGCGGCCAGAAAGAAAGTAGTAGCAGATTGCACTCACCGCCAACACCTCTGCTGGTTAAAAAAAGTACTGCGATTCAGTTTTCACAGCATCGATGTGAACAGTGATACCTATGAATCGATTTTTAACTGCCTTACGATTAATCGATACATCCCTAGCAGGTGGGATACAAATAATTAAGATGAATGTACTCCCGAGATATTTGTATGTTTCTTAATACCTCCCGGTGTTTCTTCCGAAAAAAAATTTCACAGCCATAAATGGTATTATTTCATCATTCATCTGGGCTAATAAACGTTCAAGGGCAAATCAAACACTGCTCTGCAGGGATAGATCAATTGGTTTATAGCATGGTTCACAAGCCCTCACCTCAAGTGGTGCCGAAGTGAGTCCATCTCATGTTCCTCATCTCTGCTGGCTTTGGCTTGCAGTACCTTGCCCTTCACGCTGTCAGATTTCACTTTTAATCCAGTTGTTGTTGGAACTCTTAAAATTTGGGCACAAATACGGCATCACCTTGGATGGCTCACTGTCCCTCTAGCATCTCCTATTTGCAATAATCATCTCTTTATTCCAGCGAAGACCGACTCACGATTTGCCACCTTAGAAAAGAAGGGATTATGTCATTTGGGGGACCTGTACATGGATGGTGTGTTTGCAAGTTTTAATCAATTAATCTCTACTCTTAACCAACATGAATCAGACTTCTTCTGGTACTTTCAACTGCGGAACTTTGCAAAAACGCACACTACATCATTCCCACAGACTCCAACACCCAGTGGAATAGACTTGATTCTTAAGGCTAAAACCTTAACATACATTTTTATAAATTACTCTCTCCTATGAGCGAATCTATTGTTAATAAAATCAAGGTACACTGGGAGTCAGAACTACAACTTAATTTCTCTGAGGATTTCTGGGAGGGGCCTTGAGGGCTGTTAACTCGTCATCCAGTTGTGCCAGACTCTCTCTCATACAATTTAAGGTCCTGCATAGATTACATTATAGCAAGGAGAAACTTTCAACCCTCTATCCAGACACAGTTGACCAATATTGCAATAGATGTTCACAAACCACATGCAATCTCCCTCATATGTTTTGGTCATGTCCTAAACTGTCCACATTTTGGCAACTATTCTTTAAAACAATTTCAGATGTTTTGGACATTAATATACTTCCTACCCCACATATTGCCATTTTCGGCAAACTTCCAGACGACCTTCGTACTACAAATATTCAAAACAATGCCATAGCCTTTGCGTCCCTTATTGTTCGTAGAAGAATCCTCTTGTTATGGAAGTCTTCCCAACCACCATCAGTCAAAGTTTAGTTACGCGACATTCTCTCTCTTCTTAAACTTGAAAAGAAGATGAAGTTCTCACTTAGAGGCTCATCAAATAGATTCTACTCCCACTGGAGACCATTGCTCTCCTATTTGGATGGGCTCCCAGCTACGGAAGTCTGTTTGTAAGCACCCACTGTGGGCTCATATGTGAGCACCACTTCTCCCTGTGTCGGTCCACTGGCGGCAGATGACCCCCCCCCCACAACGTATTCATTATAAAATATGCCAGCATGGCGGTTTCGCATCAACAACCGGGGAGTGGGCAGCCATCGATATTCATTCTGTACTGTTGATGACAACTATTCAGGCAGGTATGAGGATGTGCACATGCATGGTTCATGTGTTAAGATGTGTAGCTGCACATGTGCACTTAAATATGTGTGTATATGTGGGGGTGTATGTGCTGTGCTGAGGTAAGTGTATATATGTGTTTGTGTATATACTTTTGTATGCAAATGTATATTTCTATCATTTATATTTTGTAGTCATATTTGCACGGTAATTATTTAAGAGGCTCAGGGGTTTGGGGTGAGGGGAGGGCGGGGCTTTCTTTGTTTTGTTTGGATCAAGTTTTTGTCTTTTTTTTTCCAAACTGTATAAAAAGAAAAGAAATTGTACACTTTTGTATACAATGATATCTGTGACTTACATTTCATAAATAAAATTGTAAAAAAAAAAAAAAAAATGTGTTGAATAGTATATATATATATACATTTATGGGGTTGTCCTGACTGTGAATTACCATAACTTGGCTTTATTTTAGTGAAAAACCCAAATTTCTTGCTTTCATAACTGATTGAGAACTGAATTTGTTCTAATCAGAGAAACGTGCTTGTATTTAATATTGTTGTGTTGCTGTTTTATTCACACATTTATTAAACCTTTACAAACCAACAACAACCATACATTAATTCATTAACCTTCATGTTTACTTTAACTGTCTCCAACTTTACATACAGTACATGGAAATGAATCATTTCTTGCTTCTTTATTTCTGTCTCACAGCATGAGACGCACACACAATTACATAAAGCCATTTTTGTAACAAAATCACAAACTGTGAGACTTAGAAGCTATGGGGAGAGATTTGTCTCAAAAATATTCACAAATAAATCCCCAAGTTTCACGTGTTTTTCAAATCCACAAATATATTTACAATTTTCACGTGTACTTTTTAAATTTTTCCGATTTTCACATGTTTTTCCAGATCCACAAATACATCCACAGTTTACAGGTGTTTTTTTCATTTATGTGTGTATATCTATCATGATTTATCATGTGTAAATCTTCAATTGTGCTTGTGGATTGAGCAAAGTGCGTTTGTGGATCGGCCCGCGTGTGAATTGATTTTTGAGACAAACGTAACACATCTTCACACACACACACACTAGGGATGTAACGATTAATCGTAAGGCAGTTAAAAATCGATTCATAGGTATCACGGTTGATATCGATTTTCTGAAAATTTAATCGCAGTACTTTTTTTAACCAGCAGAGGGCGCTATCCAGAAGTGTAGGTGGCGGGCGGAGTCTGCTAATACTTTCTTTCTGGCCGCCTTCTACTCTTAAATATGTTAATAAATGATTCATTACCCCTTTAGCACCGAAAGAATATCTGTAATATTACTTGAATATCTGTAAAAGTCACGTTTTTCTATTAGCTCTGCCTGCTAGCATAGCAATCAATCAATCAATCAATCTTTATTTGTATAGCGCCAAATCATAACCAATGGTATCTCAAGGCACTTTACAGTAGAGCAGTCTTAAGGACGGACTCTTCATTTTATGGATACACACATATGCATATATACGTATATACACATACATATGTATCCCACACCCAACATGATAGCATAGCATCTCTTCTTCACTGCAATATATCTGCATGCCAACCGACCACTGTGTTACCAGCGCCCTCTGCTGGTCCAAACAAATATGACGTAAATCAGTGTAATCACGTTATTTTTTTTTTTTTAAAGTCCAATTGTTAAGGCACAAAATACATTTTCAGTTGCACTTTTAAAAGAAAAAGAACTATTATGGAGTTTTGCTTTGTTTATTATAGAACCAGAATTTAAATTAATAGGCTTAATTTTCATTATTATTCCTTTATTTATTTAATTCAAGATTTATTTTTAGTTAAATTGCATTGTTTTGAATAGTTTATCAAGGAATTCTTTTGACAATGAAAAATAAAAGGAAAATAATACAGTATTTTCTAGTTTTTTTCCCTAAAAAAAAAATTTGTCTACAGTCCCATTTTGTAAAATAAATCGTGAGAGAATCGTATCGTGAACCCAGTATCGTGAATCGAATCGTATCGGGAGTTGAGTGAATCGTTACATCCCTAACACACACACACACACACACACACACACACACACACACACACACACACACACACACACACACACACACACACACACACACACACACACAGAGCTGCTGATACACGTGTGTAGAGCACCACCAGCCACTAAATATACACACATACATGAGAAAACATGTGTAAATTGTGGCTATATTTGTGGATCTGAAAAACATGTGTAAATCTAAAAAATACATGTGAAAATTGTAAACCTGTTTGTGAATATTTTCTAGTTAGAAACTAGCAGCAGTATCTGGTAATGAGCTACAACTTTGGTCCTGTGAAAGTTCGTTAAGTGTTAAAAAAAGGACATTTTTATGGATTTGAGGACCAGTTTTCCAAAACAATCTTATTGTGGAGTTAAAGTTCAGAATTCAGGCATCTCTTAATCCTCCTATTAACCTTAGGATCAACAAGACCCCATTCAATGTTTGCTTCATATTTCATGAATTTTCCTAATTTGGTGGGTACAAATGATTAAGCATAAAATTATCATGATGATGTACTGTATTTTCAATGTGCAGAACACTGTGACCCATGTGTGACCTTACATTCCCACACCTGTGGAAGACACACACACACACACACACACACACACTATTTTCCCACACAATGGGCATGAATGTGTGTGTTCTGTGTCTATACAATCTGCATGCTCTCTCTCCTCTAGGTAAGTTTTTACTGTCAGAGATTTTGGAACAGTGACGGAGAGGATGATGTGTCTGAGACGCAGGACTTTATCATAAATAACCCCAAATGTGTCACAATAAATATGCCTATGAGAGGAAATAGAGCAAATTAGAAAATATTTGGATGAAATATTTTCAAGATACACAAATTCTAAAACTGAGAGTCTGACCTGATGGTGGCGCTGCAGGAAAGGTCAAAGGTCATACCATCGCCACAACCAATAGGGTTGATACTCTAATGTTTAATAATGTTGTCAGTAAAAGTAAAAAGATTTGGATAAAAACTATTCCAGATAAATTAATTCTAATGTAAAAGATTGTCCTGTTGGTGGCGCTAGAGAACAGGTCAAGGTTTCATTATCAGATTGACTCCAAGTGTCAAATGTGTTGGTAATATGACTCTCAGCTCTCTTTTCTCTCAGAATTGTTTGATCTTACTGTTTTTTCAGTCTTTTTAGGTCTTTTTTGGCTCAGTTTCCCTCGTTTGAATGACATGATTGTTTAATTAGTAGAGCTAATTCTCTAACGCGTTTCCATGGAAACCCTTTGTGTTTGTTTCAGACACTTGAACGTGAGTCAGGTGCTTCAGCTGGGTGGTGTGAACGAGAACGTCCCCTACAGCTACCCTCAGCTCCAGCACAAGCATTTCACTGGATGCATCCGCAACCTGATGGTGGATAGCAAGGTAACACACACACACACACACACACACACACACACACACACACACACACACACACACACACACACACACACACGTAACCATTAGTGCAGCAGCATGTGGCTCACACCTGTACTCCAGCTGATAAATGGATTAATAATGGATTAATAATGGATTAATAATGACGCTCTCGTGCCCTTTAACACCAGGTTTTTATGCTTTAAACTCTGACCTCAAAAAATGTTGAAATCTAACACGTTTTGCTGTGAGAGTGAAATGTAATAAACACACGTTTCCTCGGCTCTGCTGGAGTTTAAAAGTCAAGGCATGAACTGTAACATTTCCAGCTTTAACCACAAAAACCTCCTCATCCGTTCTGTGCAGACGCTCTTCTTCTCGTATTAATAACACAGCTTTCGAAAGCGTCACATTTGGTTGGATGTTTTTTTCAACCTCAAACCAAACGCAGCAAAAGGAGAAATCAAAAGCTTTGGCCTTGGATCAGCATAAATCAGTGGTTCTCAACCTGGGGGTCCCAAGACACTAGGGGTCACCAGATGCCTTCAAGAAACTTAGAATATTTTCTTGTCTTATTTTTGCTCCATTTAATGTATTTTTGCTACATTTCTCCCATTTCTGACACTTCTACATCACATTCCAATGACTTTTCTGCACATTTTTCTACTTTCTAGATATTTTCAGCACTTATAAACTAATTGTTCCAATATTGACTATTTAAACCCTTTTTTTGCCACTTTTTCTCTCAGTTTTTGTCCACTCTAATTTGCAACTTTTAACCAATTTTTGTCCAATTTTCCACCATTTCTGGTCACTTTGAACCCATTTTATTTCTAATTAAACCAGGATTTCCATCTTTAAGATGACTATAATAATAATAAACGTTCCTGGATAACAGTGGATATTTTTCAGATGAATAAATAAATGTGGTTATCACAGATTTATAGAACAATGGAATGACTAGGGATATTTTTGTAACAATTTGAGCCCATTGTTGCTTATTTTTACCATTTTTCTGCAACTACACCAAACTTGTCAAATTTTAACCTATTTTCATCATTTTTTTGTCATATTTTTGCTACATTTCTCCCATTTCTGACACTTCTACATCACATTTCAATGACTTTTCTGCACATTTTTCCACTTTCCAGACATGTTCAGCACTTATAAACCCTTTCCACCACTTTTCCACCTAATGTCACATATATTGACCCAATATTGTCACTTTTAACCTCTTTTCACCATATTTCATGATTATTTTTGCCAATTTAACCACATTCATGATTTTTTCATGCCCATTATTTGCCAGTTTAAACTAATTGTTCCAATATTGAAAGTTTGAACCCTTTTTAAAAACTTTTTCTGTCCTTTTTTGGCCACTCTAATTTGCAATATTATAATGATTATTATTATTATTTTCGGGGTCAGGGCCTGAAAGGTTTGAGAACTGCTGCTGTAAAGGAATGAGCTAAATATTGATCCCTGATAGTTTCATCTCACGTTAACATTAATTAAAGTGACTGCTCGAGTATTTTCTCACCGTTGCGTTTTGCCAGTAAAGCCATGTCTGTGATGTGGATTCAATGAAGAATCTTCTTTTAAATGAAATATCTTACAAATGAAATCTTTGCTTTCACAAAGCCATGCTTTTTCAAAGATCTGAACTTTTTTTCTGCTTTATGCTGCAGCCTTGCAGCCAAAGTGAGGTTTTTTTTTCCTTCTGTAAGAATCTTTTTCATTTTTCTTACTGCATAAAAATCAAGCCCACATCTTCTCTCACACTCTGCTGGACAGCTCACATAGAAGACTTCTACACAATTATTGGCCGTGGAAGAAAAATAACTCTTATAGGGGGCTTAGTGGGCCTTGATATTAGTTTATTCTTTAAAAATATATTCACCTGCTCGATGTGTCTCAGAGCAACTGGATTCAAGATAAAAATTAATTCCTTTTCATCATTATTATTATTGTAAAGAATATGAAATCTTGTTTGCATAATGTTTCCTGCATAATGCAATAATAATGCAATAATGTGCAATATTTTAGCATATTATTGCATGTTTCTTCTGTAATTTGAGTAAATTCCTGTTTGTCTCAAATGTTTGTGCAATCGGAGAGTTTTAAGTGTGAACCACAGAAAACCGTGTGATGATTATGTGAGTCTTGGCACTTTTAAATTTGAAATATGTATTATAGATAAAGCTCTGTTATGACAGAACAAAATACAAAGTGATAACCAAAATACATAAAAATCACTCCAAAAACATGCATACCCACATTAAAATACACAGTGACTCCAAAAACACACACATACTGAAGAAGACACAAAACAAGTACAAGTACAAAACAAATACAAAAAAATTACACCGTAATAACGCCGAAAATACACAAAAAAGCTTCAAAAAACATACAAAGTTACAGAAAAGGCACAAAAAGACAGACTTCCAAAATAAATAAGAGCCATACTAATCATTCAACCTTTTAACTAGCAAATGTAACTAAATATATTTATTTCTGCTTTCTGCTGTAGCATTATTTTCCTAAAGCTCAATCTCTGTCAACGGAGCAGATTGAGAGCAAGCCCACACAGTCGTGATTCACAAAAATAACAGAACAACATAATCACAGAAAAATACACAAAATGACTCCAAAAACATACACAATCACATAAAAATACATAATATTACTAAAAAAATACAGAATTACATAAAAATACACAAAATGACTGAAATAACATACATAATCATATAAATAAACACAAAATTACTAAAAAAAACAAACCTGCTTTCATCAAAACACACAAAATGACATAAGACAAAACAAAAAATATACAGTAAGGGCTTCCAATAACATTCAAGATATACAAAATGACCAAAAAATAGCCTTTTTTGTCCTTTTCTGAACCTTGAGCACATTTTTCTACCATTAAGATGATACTTTAAAGCTTTAATGAAATGTGAGCATATAAAAGGCTTTTATGGGTTTCTTCTGTCAGAATTAAAAGCTTATCTTTGCTGGAGACTTCCTCAGCTGGAGACTTAGCAGGAGGTGAAACAAACACTGTGTACTAATGAGAGGAATCTGCATCATACTTATGGGTGGATATGGTCGTATTAAATCTCCACTGAGCGTGCTTTAATGATATATAATCATGATGGACATCTTCTTTAGGCTTTTTTAATGTTTTATATATATAATAATACAGTGAGTGGGATGTTTGCTATATTTCATCTGTTGTTCCTACAGTGTGAGCGCCTTTTACATGACAAATGTAGATGATATTGATTGTTCATCATCTTTATTCAAACCAATCATGTGTGATGTGTAGCTACGCACACAAAGCAGCAATGTGTGGTCTGTCAATACCAGGACGAAATAATTACATAGAAATACACAAAATCACTCCAAAAAACATACACATTTACAGAAAAGCACAACAAAAGAAACAAAAACCACTTGATAAATATCAGAAAAACATACAAAACGACAAGAATTTACATAAATGCTTCCAAAAACACACAAAATAGCTGAAAAATACACAAAATGACAGACATAAAATGACTAAAAATAAACAAAAAAACAGAAGAAAATACAAAATGATAACAAAATTACATAAATGCTTTCAAAAACATAAAAAATTACAGAAAAAGACACAAAACAACTTAGAAAATAAACAAAAACATCTGAAAAATATACAAAATGATAACGGAAATACACAAACTGCTTCTCAAAAACATACAAAATTATAGAAAAAGACACAAAACGTCTTCCAAAATTAACCAAAAACAGAAAATAATACAAAATTACAATGCAAATACATAAAATGAATCCAAAAACACACAAAATGACAGAAAATAACTTCCAAAATAAATTAAAAACCAGAAAAATATACCAAACTAAAAAATGGCATAAAATGAAAAGAAAAGATACAGAATGTCTTGAAAAACACAAAGAACAACAGAAATATAGACAAAAGCCTTAATTCTTTCCTGTATTGATGCTGAGATTGGTCATTATTCTAAATGATGACGTGAATATTTATAATGTGACCCTCAGATCTGATACAATCACATTTTTGTGGCACTGCTTTAATAAAAGTTGCCCATCTCTCCACAATGAATGACTGAATACTTTATGTGAACTCCAGCTGATTCTGAGCTCATTCTAATCAATCTTTCATGCACTTTTCTACGTCTATCTTCCATTGATTGTTGTGGTGTTTCCTTCCATAATAATCAGCTCAATAAGTCCAAGCAGCACCAACGGAGAAGTCGTAACATTTAAAGGTCACCATCCAATAAGAAGCCTTTCCACTGGAGGTCAGAGCCAATCAGCAGCTCTCTGGTGCTCGCTGGAGCAGATGGAACGTGTTGATGCCTTTTATGGCCACGTGTTTTAACGTGTCGGGTCTTATTAAAGTTATTAGTGTAGGAGAAGAAGATCAAACATCGTTGGCTCTTCTGCTGCTCCTGAATCTAAAGCACGGGTGTCAAACTCATTTTAGTTCAGGGGCCAAATACGGAGCCATTTGATGTTAAGTGGGGCCACATATTTGATGTGGGGAAACGAGTCATTTAAAGGTTATTGTGTTCTAGTTTTTACCTCTACGTATACATAAAATACAAAATATGTAAGAAACCGACATTTTGCAAGCTATACAGTAAGTGACAGATATATTAAATTTCCTGGATTTTGTGACCAGTTTTTATTTAATTAAGGGAAATATTTTGTCATAATTTGAGGAAAATTGAAGAATTTTCTAAGAATTTTGAGTTTTCTTTAAAACGTCTGTAATCATGTGACATAAGCACCAGGAAAACTGTGAGCACCTGCAAATATTGTTGAGTTTCATTCATACAATGATTTATGTTATGTCATTTTTACTTTCTCCTGTGGGCCGAATTGGATGCTGCAAAGGACCAGACTTGGCCCCCGGGCCATGAGTTTGACATTCCTCTCCCTTTCACTTTAACTTTCTACTTTGACATACTGTATATCTGAGTCCATCGTGTTCCTCATTGTTTGTTCTGCTGCTGACTCTTCTTATTGTATTTATTGTCTCATAAGTCTTCCATAGCTCATCTTCCTATAATCTTCTCTGACCTACACTACTCCTTCCTTCACGTCTCCATGCTTCTAAACCAAAATGTTACTAAATATTAGTTTGAGAAGAGCTTCAGCCTTTCAGGAATCCAACATGGCAGCCATTTTACAAGATGGCCACCAAACCAATGTCACAGTTCTATGGTATTGCTACATTTAGGCTGTGTCCCAATACCCTCACTACGCCCTACGGACTTCCACAAAGGGTTCACTTGGTTTAAGTGCACTTTGGATTTAAAGTGTGTAAGGGAACAAGTGCAGAAAGCGTAGAAATGGGACAGTTTGCGTCATCCACCTGAGTCAGGACGTCATCAATCATGACGGTAAAATGGTGTTGATAGCAGCTTAGATTAGAAATTAAATAAGACGTTTCATGTATGTTTCATATTTTCACTGTTACAAGGACTTTCGGGAAATGCACAAAACATAACTGCACATACTAAAGTCCAGTCCAGTTAAAAGTTTTTTAAAAAAAAAATAGTTCTTTTCCTGTGAGAATCTCATCAATGCATTCATGACTTTTGCTGCAGAAGAGTCTCATGTGTTTAGTAATATGTACATGTGTGCGTGGAGATACCACCAGGGGGCGCAATCACCAATGACCTTAGCCACTGCTACCGTTTGAGACGTAATGAAGCTCTATCATAGATCATATATAATAATAATAATATAATAGTAGTTTAAGCAGGTTATTTTATTTTATTATTTATTTTATTCTAGAGCAGCAGGAGATCATTAAACTGTTATTTGTCTGTTGTGACACAGTCTGTAACCAGACTAAATGGTGATTCTGGTCGTACCGGGGGGCTCCTGGTGGCTGCCGGCTTCGGGAGTTGATGTGGCTTAAAAGCGGACGGACTTCAGCCACGTTGTGCCGAATTGACCGGAATCTTTAGTCAGATTGGTTAAAATTGCCGAAAATTTGTGGTGATTGGCTGAATTTGCATTAATAGTTGCAATCGCAACATCGCAAATTCCTGGAGGTTCTGAAAGCCCTTGTATTACAAAATGTATTTTGATATAATACATATTACAGAAATGAAATAAATGATATCTTACTTACACTTGAAAAGACATTAATTTTTTTTTGCCATTTTTGCTGCTAACGAGGTTTATTGTGAGTTTGTCCGTCATAGATTTTTTGTTTTTGTTTTTGTTTTTCATTTTGGAACGCCCCACGACAAAAAGGACTTATGGGTAATTCCCTTCATCGAAGTCTGTGTGCATGCACACTTCACACAGGTGTGCATGAAGGGAGACGTAGTGGGCGGAGCTAAATCACACTCCGTACGATTGGACACTCTACGCACTCAGACCCTTCAGTGGGAGGGCACAACCGAGGGGCGTCAGTGTGGGTACTGGGACGCAGCCTTAGCTCATATAGCAACAGACCCTCGACTTTAACCCCTCCTCCCTCTCCGTTAACCACTGTGTCATTTCATAGTCCAAACACGTTTTGCCAGTCGAGGTTTGTTCGTCCTTTCATGCTACTGCCCTGTTTCAGTGTCGGGTATTATTAGTGGTAGAAGAAGAAGATGAAAGGCCATTGGCTCCTGAATTTAAAGCTTTTCTTCCTCTTCTTTTCATTTTATCTCCTTTTCACTTTAGCTTTTTAAATATATTTATATATATTTATATATCTGTCTTCCTCACGGTTTCTTCTCCTGGTGACTCTTCTTCTTGTATCTATTGTCACATATCCTTTCCACAGCTCTTCTCTCCTCTAATCTTCTGCGACCTACACTACCCCTTTCACGTTAGCTTTCATATTAGCATTGCATAGGGTGGCTCATATGTCCTAACTTCACATCTTGTCTGGCTGGATTTTACGAACTCATCAGAAATGAGCCCCTGAACTCATCTCAGGCTACAGGTTGATTAAAATGACAGTAACGCCACCAATAATTGCTCTATTGGACAAATTCCACCAGTTTCCGAAAACTAACCAGTTGCTGTTTACAGCCAACGTCATGTAATTACGGTAATTTTCCAACATGTAACTGATCATTAAAAATGCTGCTTTGTTTCGATGAAATCTTCAGACACGAGGAAAAGAGAAGAGAGACTAAAGTCCAAGATGGATTAAAAGAGATAAAATACTGGTGGATTTAATAAAAAATATCATCATAAAGATCCTCCTGGATGATCAAACCTCCACAGAGGTTCAGAGAGGGATTACAATCAAAGGAGCCACTGGTAGAAACTTAGAATCTAAGAAGTTAAGGTCAAGTTTTCATCTGGTCTCGACCCGCAATTCTCAACTGGTGGGTCGGGACCCAAAAGGGGCGGACAGCTGGTCAAAAATAGATAAATACTTAACGTCTCTCATGTTGGACTTGTCTTTTATTTTGAAATAAACTTTTCTTTTGACAGGCATGCTGTGAAATGCATAGGTTTAAAAAAAATATTATATATGTATGTTTTCAACAGCTCTTTTTAAAAAACTACATTTGATTGGTTGAATTCTTAAAAAAAAGTGGGTTGCGATTTATTGACCGTGGCAAAATGTGGGTCCCAAGTTGAGATCAGTTGAGAACTCATCACCATGACAACAGTCAGAATAGAGCTCAGAGTCAGCGTGGGACCATGTGATGTAAACTGTCACAGTTATTTATTAAAGTGTTTATTTAATGTTCTGTAAGCCTTGAGTTTTATTTTATTTATTTATTTGTATTGTTTCAGTGTTGGAGAGATTTTAAGGTTTACTTAAGATTTTACAAGAACAGATTGTTATAATGTATAATAAAAGTTATTATTATTATTATTATTATTATTATTATTATTATTATTATTATTATTATTATTATTATTATTATTATTATTATTATTATTTATCTACTATATTGTATTTATACAATTATAAATAGAAGTTCGATTCAAGGGGGGCAAAAGAAAAATATAATTAGAATATATAGACCGTCTCCAGATTTGCACCAACCACAATGATAAAATAATGCAAAATTGATGAGTCACATAATTGATAATGTTGATGACAAAACATTGCGTTGACACTACACATTCTACAACAAATGAATTCACATATTTTGTACAGTCACTGTGTTTTATGGCACTTAAACTCTTTGTATATTACTGTATGTATATATTATATTAACATTTGTATCCTTTCAAACTCTGCATTAGGCCCATGTGACCCTTTTTTTTTCACGTATTAACCCATCGCCTCCTGTCCTCTATCTGTCCCACTCAGCTGTATGATCTGGGCTCTCCTGCCGACTCCCAGTCCAGCTCTCCAGGCTGCGTGACCACCGACACCAGCTGTGTCAACATGGGTTATCCGTCCTGTGGTCACCGTGGTCGCTGTCACGGGGAGTGGGGGTCCTTCAGCTGCCAGTGTGTGGCCGGATACACAGGACAGCAGTGTGAGGACGGTACGAACAAAGCTTTTCAAACACACTCATGTATTTTATTCTTACACATAAAACACAAATATAGAAAAAAACACTTATACCTTTACCTTTATATGACTTTTATTATTAAAAGCATTATGTTAATGACATTGTTTTAGATGTTCTATTGTATATCTACTAGTTTTACAAATGCAACAATGAAGAAACACAACGTTGGTTATGCTTGTGTTTTAATGCACATTAAATGCAGGGCTAAATTTTCATTAAGGGCAAATTATTTAATTAATTTAAATTAGGGGTTCTCAACTGGTGTCGCCCTGGGACCCACATTTTACCACAGTCATTATTGCGATCCATTTTTTTTTTTAGAATTCAACCAACCAAATTTAGTTTTTCAAAAACAGCTTTTGAAAATACACACATTAATAATTATTTTTTAAAACATAAATGTATATATTTTCCTGTGCAAAATGCATTTCCCAGCATACTTGTCAAAATAAGTTTATTTTAAAATAAAAGTCCAACAAGTATTCATTTACTTTTGACCAGCTGTCTGTGACCCACCCAGTACAGGTCCGTGACCCACTTTTGGGTCCTGATCCACCAGTTGAGAATCACTGAATTAAAGGTTGCAGTAGCTAGCTTAATGTTTATTGTTAGCTGTGCATATGAGCAGCATTAGCAGCTAATGGTTATTTAACATGATGATGGTCTTTCCACTCCGTTACCTTTATGTGGTAATGGAGTGGAGTGGAAAACATGAACGCTGGTCACAGTCATCACACACCGAGCTACCACCCAATGGTTCCTGCTCTAATACCTAATGTCCTTCATTGGCTTTTTAAAAAGTGACATCACAAAGTTGTTATGGGGTTTCCATGGATACGGTTGATGGTAACATTAAGCATTTTTACTGAGAATAATGTTAAAAAAGATATAAAGTTGAAAATTTTGAACTTTTCAAGTGACTTTGAGTGACGCTGTCGCACAACATCCAATCGCCAACGAGTTTCCCTCTACGTCACGTCTCCGCTTCATGATCAAGGGTCTCATAAACCCAGAGTTTTTGAACAATTACAGCGCCGCGATCGTGGTTGGATCAGCCATGGTTTATGTGAAAATGAAAATTGCTTTGAAGTTGGCAGCGACCAAGCTAGCGACGACGTTAGCAATAAGTGTGACTTATCATGGGCGATTTAAGCAACTATAGTCGCTAAAGTTGCGTTCGGTGTAAATGTAATGCTGGACCTGAGGGGTAGTAATACGTCGGAGTAGCAACAATGTGAATGAAATACTCTTGAAGTACAACTCTGGTGACTAGAATTAATTCTAAGTGACTTCCCTTCAAGCGACGCTAGTCCCGCAATCCCAGCGACTTTTTTTTTGCGCGTCTCAGTTGCTCAAAGTTGAAAAATTGAGTCGTGACATCCAATCAGTGATGAGTTTCTCTCTATGTCACTTCCTTAATCGTCACTGTCTGTAGAGCTGAGGCTGTGCACTTCCTCTACTTACTGGGACCAAAATGAAAGTGGAACACTCATTGAATAAGCCTTTTAAATTCAAAGTATATTTTGAGTGAACTCAACCTTTAGTAACTCTGTAAGTTGATCATTTAAACCATAGTAGAAGTAGAGCTGTCAATGATAAGTGCTGTAAACGTACGACTGTAGAAGAAGTGATCAGCCTTCTTACTGCTGCAGACATACTATTCATACTATTCATACTATTCATATGATTCATACTATTCATACGATTCATACGATTCATACTATTCATACTATTCATACTATTCATACGATTCATACGAATCATACGATTCATACTATTAATACTATTCATACTATTCCCTGGTCTACACGTCACTGGAGCGATGAAGTGATGGAGCGACCAAGAGGCGCTACAATGTTCCAGGCTCAAGTTACCCATCACGGGTGATTTAAGTGACTCTAGTCCCTGAAGTCTCGTTCAGTGTCACACCGATGCACCTTAGAGCATTATAAACACTATAGGGTGCATTTGGTCTGGTTGGTGTGAAATCACAAACAAAGTCCAGAGCAGACCAAAGAAGAGAATTCTAGAGTGATTATTTCTGTTGTTCTCAAAGCGTTTCCAATCAAAGTCTAGAGTGATTAGTGAACTTAAGCACGCTCAGCATGGACTTAAAACATACGTGAAATGCGCTAATCAGGGCATTAAAACCACCAGCTATGCATTGTTTTATTATTGCAGTGAAACAAATCCATTTATTTTAGTTGTGACTATCCCCATCCCTCCCTAAGGACGGGTAAAAAAACACATCTGTATCTGAAAAACCTTGTAAATCTGTTTGAACATCTTGCACATTTTCTTTGAAAAACACAAAAAAACGATGCTTGAAATTAATCACTTTCCCACAAACGGATTAAAAACAGCTTTCTCAGGTCTTAACTGCTTTAATATGAATTATTAACATTTGTCAATTGTTTGTGAATCAGTCAATCCATTGTTTAACGGATGAATTGATGGAGTTTAACACACAGAAGTGGTGTTGAAGTCTTATTTTGAAATCCCTGACAGATGAAAATGTTAGTATATTCTGTCTCTAAGCCCTGGACGTGAACGAAAAGCTGACGAGCTCATATTTTGATCCTCACAACAGCTTTTGTTGCCTCTTACAGAAGCAATAAAAGCTGTGTTAAAGTGAGCGATGGAGCCCCAGTGGTTGTGATGGAGGCTTGTCTTCATCCTGGAGACGTCTTAGCTCAGGATATTAACCTTTGATTCCCAGAAAACTCATTACGTTTTAATGCTTTCGTCAAACCAAAAACATTTTCCATCTTTTGATAATATTTGAACGCTTAATAGACACAAACACACCGATGTGTGGAGGATGGAATTGTTTTAGTTCCAATCAGAACTTTAATGACATATTCATAATGTTAGAGTCACAGAGTAAAGCACAGTTCACATTTTCTAATATCATTGTTCCTCAGTGTTGATCAATACTAAACAACAAGGGCCACAAAGCAGTGTTTGTGTGATCGAAGGGCCACATTATGTACATTCACGTCAGCATTTAGAATAATGACCAATCTGAACAATAATACAGGAAAGACCTAAGTGTTTTGTGGGTTTTTTCTGTCGTTTTGTTGTTGTCTTGCTTGTTATAAGTCAGTTTTGTGCATTTATCTTGTCCTTTTGTGTATTTTTCCTGTAAAACATGCATCTTTTGAAATCTTTTTGTGTATTTGTGTTGTTTTTGTGTATTTCTGTTGTTCTTTTGTTTAGTTGTAGTATTGTGTGTTTTCAAAGTCATTAAGTGTGTTTTCCTTGTCTTTTTGTGTTGTTTTGTCATTTTCTTTAATTTTGTACATTTCTTGAGTCTTTTTGTGTATGTTTGTTGTTGTTTTGTGCTATATGAAGTTTTTTTTGTGTATTTCTGTTATCGTTTTGTTTGGCTGTAGTACTGTGGGTTTGCTGAGTCATTAAGTGTGTTTTCCTTGTCTTTTTGTTATTTGGAGTTATTTTGTGCATTATTGTTGTCGTTCTCTTCATTTTTGTAATAGTTTTGTGAGTTTCTGGAGTATTTTTCTGTAATGTTATAATTTATTTAAAAAAAAAAGTTTGTTCAAAAAACTGAAAAATAAAAACTATAACCACCTGTTGTTTATTTGATAGTGTTTTTTTTCTTCTTTTATTATATTATGTATTTATATATTATTCTGACACCCCTGCGCTTGCTATACTACTTCCACACAGTATATTTTTCACACCTTTACTACATAAGAAAATAAAGGTTTCAGGAACGTTGGAACATAAATATTTGTCAGTGTCTATCAAAGAAAAAGTTACATTAAAACAGAACAGACACACACACACACACACACACACACAGTATTTTGTGCCTATTTGGTTCTGGCAACAATGTGGAAAATAATTTTACTTCCTGTATTAAATCATAAATGATTACTTTTCATAGGATTGTTGTATTAATATGTATATATTCTGCTTGATCAGAATGAATTCTGCAGATGACAGCTGTGTGTGTGTGTGTGTGTGTGTGTGTGTGTGTGTGTGTGTGTGTGTGTGTGTGTGTGTGTGTGTGTGTGACAGTGGCTCCAGAGTACTCCTTCGATGGCTACAGCCACGTTCATTACCAGCTGACGTCCTCGCTGTCTGCTCGTAGGACGTGGATTCAAGTCCTGGTTCGAACGCGTAAACACAGCAGCGTCATCCTCAGCCTGATCTCAAAGGAACAAAGTGAATACCTGCGACTAGAGGTGAGCACATGCAAACATCATCTCCTCTTTAACAGCATTGGATTGCAGTAGTTTGCTGTGTAACAATAGCAGAGCTTTTAATGATCGACTGGGTTTGATTTTGTTTTCCCTCTAACATTAAACAAAATGTTAAAACTAAGGCTGTAACGATTCATCCATTACATCAATAAATCGATTTATATTCCTACGATCCAACTACATCGATCTGTGCTCAGCAATTTGGCCTTCCTGATGACATTAATCAATCTAAAATCATTTTAAAACATAATCAATCCATTGTAACAATACAAGGAAATAACTTTATAGACTCTATATGGATGTGTTTTTTGGAGCGCTTTAATAATAAAGATGTTACGTTAGCAGACAACTAACAAAACAAAGAAGCCGACAACAAGAAATTGATCAATCCACCTCTGGGGTCGTATTGATTATTGAAAATTAGAGTAGAAACATTAACTGTTCAACTGTCAATTTAAATTAAAATGTTGGACTTTGTTCAATTAAAATGTGAATACATGTGACATTAAATGTTTCCTTGTTTAAGTTCATCATTCATTTATAGTTTATTCCCGTACAACAAACTGTTACGTGTCAGAGTGTGGGGTAGGAGGAAGAGAAAACATGAAAAAGTAAAAAATAGAATAAAAAAGATGGTGTATTCAGATTATTTTACAAAATAATGCATATGTGAGTGAATATTACATATAATGATATTGATGAATTTAAATGCTGCAGTATGTAGAATCCGAAACTCATCCTCCCATACCATTATATTTTGTGAACGCTTTTAGCGACTTTTAACTCATTCAGTGCCAGCCATTTTCAGATTTTCTATCCCCCTCAGTGCATTTTGACTGATTTTAAAGACCCACAGAATATTTTCTACTATGACTATCTGAAATCTGACACCAGATTCTGAAAGATTGAAGTCTCTACTTTCATCATTTGTCTCTGGCTCGTTTTCATTCTTTTGTAATCAGCTGTTGAATAGAGCAAGTTTTACACAAATCTTCATTTTCAGAGCAAAAAGCTGAGAAAAAAGCCTTTTTGTAAAAAAAAAAACCCTGTCAGTGACTTTAAAGGTATTTTTTGCTTTAGTGACAACTCTAACATCTGAACATTGTTTCCTCAGACATTATAACTACAATATATGATAAATACTGCCCTTTGAAACAAATAACAATCAAACGTAAGACAAACAAAATACCATGGATTGATTAAAAAAAATAACAAACGCATGCAAAAAAAAATACATTATATAAAAAATATCTTAAAGATAAAACATTGAAAACAGAACTACGATACAAAAATTACAGAAACAAAGTCAACACTCTCCTAAGAGAAAAAAAAAAGAGATTATGAAAAACAATTAAAGGAAAATAAAAACAAAAATCAAAAACTTAGGGAAATTATAAACTCCATAACTATGCGTAAAAGCAAAGAGGAAGCCACAGACCACTTTATAATAAACAACTTAAAGGAATACAATAAGAAAAAAATTGCAGAAGAACTTAATAATTTCTTCATAAATATTGGAATGGAGACTGGGAGAGGAATCTATCAACATCCAACACTTAAATGGAACCATTTTGACAAAGAGAATGATAAGTATTTAACACTTGAAGAAGTAACGGAAGCAGAGGTGAAAACAATCATTACAAACTGTAATTCAAAAAAATCCAGAGACATTAATAATCTAACTCTACTAAAAAGTATAACAGCTGAAATAACACCACCACTAACATATATCAGCAATCTCTCATTCAAAAATGGTATTTTCCCAGACCAAATGAAAATCGCAAAAATCAGACCGATCCACAAGAGTGGAGACAAACGAGATTTCACCAACTATCGACCTATTTCAATATTACTGCAATTATCGAAAATTCTAGAAAAACTGTTCATGAAAAGGCTGGACAAATTCATAGAAGATGATAATATCATACATGAAGGCCAATATGGGTTCAGAAAAGGACGTTCAACAGCAATGGCTATAACTGACACCACGGAAAATATAAGAGATGCATTAGAAAATAATTTATTTGTATTCGGCATTTTTTTGGACCTTAAAAAAGCATTTGACACAATAAACCATGTTATTCTGGAAGAAAAACTTCAAAACTACGGCATTAGGCACAACGCCCTAAACTGGGTTAAAAGTTATATGAGAAATAGGAGACAATATGTGGACTTTGAACAAAACATATCAATATGCCAAACCATACAATGTGGTGTACTACAGGGTTCGATTTTAGGGCCAAAACTGTTCATTCTATATATAAACGACAGAATATAGAGCACTAGGAGTGTGGATAGATGAGAAACTGACCTGGACAAAGCACATACAAGTAGTTAAAAACAAAGTTGCCAAAAGCAGCTACATCCTATGGAAAATACAACAAATACTACAAACCAAATCACTGAAGACAATCTATTCTTCCCTTATTGGGTCACATTTAAATTACTGCTCAGAAATCTGGGGAAACACCTACAAAACGTATCTTGAACCTTTATTTAAACTTGAAAAAAAGCAATTAGGATTCTATATAAAGCATCACACAACGCACACACAAACGAACTATTTGAAAAGGCCAAATACCTTAAACTGCAAGAAATAATACACTATAACACACAAATTCTAGCATTTAGGGCATCACTAAAAACACTCCCAAACAAAATACAAAAACGTTTCATATACAAACAAACTGCTTATGAACTAAGACATAATAATGTGTTTATACAAGAAAGGATTAAATCTAACATTGGAAAATACAGCACTGTCAATAGAGCTATCAACAGCTGGAACAACCTTGATGCAGAGACAAAACAAGCTGCAAACTTGGCCAGATATAAAGAAAAAACTCGGAACACATTCTTATAAGAATACGTGATCAACACATCAACGAGATGGAATTTATCAACTGGTCAATGAACACAATTGACTCAATCTAAAAGAAAAGACCATCACAACAACACGAGGAACGCAAACAACGGCTGGGAATGAAATCTGCAGGGAAGAAGGACGACACGAACAACGATGGAGAGGAGGAGGAATAAAAAAAGACAACACCGACTACAGATGAGAATGAATCCTACATCAAAAAGAACAAAAAAAAAAAAATTGTAATTGTGCTCAGAAGAAGCAAAGACTGTTTGACCAGAGAGACAAGCGTTGATGTAAACTTTCTGTGTTTTAAACAGGGGACAGGACCTAGATAAGCAAACTGCTTCTCTGTCTCCTTTTTCAACATGTGCAAAACAAAAAAAAGAAAAAACAAAACTTCTGTGAATGCAACCATGTCGGAAATAAACTGAATAAATAAATTAAAAAATATATATATAAAACATTAAAAAAAACACTGAGACCGGGCTTTTGATGGCAAAATTATTATTATTTTTGCTATCTGGTTCAGAGTTGAATGGATTTTTTACTGTATTTTGGCGTTCCTCCAACTTTTCTCCCATCATTCTGCACACACGTAACTTCCTCTTTCTCCCCAGCATGCAGAGTGTCACTGCGTTCCCCGTTTTTTTATGGTTTTATCTCACCATCGCCACACTATCCATGAGTTCCACATATGCTCTGGTCGAGTGTGCGCTGCTGGGAACGTCAACTCTAGAGCCATTTTCTGACTCGTAAACGCCTTTCCTCCTCTCCATCTGAGCTCTGCTGAGCATGGATGAACTCTCATCCAGAGGTGCGCTGCTACCTCCTACATGTCACCTATTATTTTGCTATCTGGCTCACAGGCTGGGGGTATTTTGTACCTTCTAGTAATCCCCGTGAAAAAACACAAATGATGAGTTACCTCGTGAGTGGCACTGAGTGAGTTAATATAGACATAGTGACATGTATGAACTTTATCTTGTGTTAGTGGAGATTTTTCTGGTGTTTTAGAGACTCTGACATGATTGCAGGAGTTACTGTTCTAATCAGTGGCTGCTGCCGTTAGCTCGTCCCCCCTACACATCTCACAGAGGGAGGTGGGATCTCGGCAACCGCTCGCCTTGAATAAGCTTCTCTTATGTTTACACGTTATCCCATCTGTTTTCACTGTCCCCCTGACACCTGTGTGTGTGTGTGTGCGTGTGCGTGTGCGTGTGCGTGTGTGCGTGCGTGCGTGCGTGCGTGTGGCACGGGAATCAACGAGGACACAAAGTGATCCGTTCATCCTCAGTGTTTGTGACTTTATTCTGCTGCTTCTCCACCTTGGTCTGCCTTTTTCCGCTTGATTTGCCGTGCAACTGTTGTTCCAAACCCTGTGATGGAGACTTCTGCTGCACGTTTACTAGCGACGGTCCTTGAACGTGCCTGACTTCAGTCGAGCAGCCAATAGTAGCGTCCAAAACAGCTCATGGAGCACATGTGTTTGTAGATAGATCTCTGATTGGCTGAAGTCCAGCATCACGTTCCCGTACTTCTAAAGCTCATTTACAGAGCCAGGAGAAGTAGCTGAGATTCACTGTCCACTCAGAACACTTTGGATTACAATATGCTCAAAGATGATTATGGATTTTTCACCAAATGATGCCCAAAATAAAGTTACATACTGCAGCTTTATTTTAATTTTCAATTTACAATTATGTTAGCAAAAGGTATACAGAAGTAAAGAAAAAAAGAAAGGGGGGAAGGAGAGAAAAGAAAGGAAAGGAAAAAGGAGGGAAAATATACATTATAATATATAATCATAATATGTTGATTATTGTAGTAAATAATCCATCTGTGATCAGTGTGAGTGGATTATCTCAGTCACATTAACACATTATAGTGTGTTTATACTGTGGTCCTATAGCTCATATAGCTGTAGCTACAGGTCTGTGTGACATGAATGTAAAGCATCAGGTGAAGATAGAAACCAGTTTTTGGTCGATAATCCACAGCAACGTGACAGAAGTGGAAACATAATGATGTTTGTTGGAACCGGTATGGATGGATGTAGAACATTATACGATTTCACTCCAAACGGACCAGGTTCTATTTGTGTTTCTCATATGTAGCATTAGCAGAGAAACCCACAGCATCCTCACTGCATACATTTCACGTATTATGTTGAAGGATTCATTTTCACACCTAAATTGCTCCTATTTGTATTCATTTACGAGCCCCACCATGTTTGTTTTTTTTCTTATCTCACACTTGTTATATTGAAGCCCTTCAGGAGTTTTTCCTCCTGCCGTGACCACAGGTATCGATTAACGTCAGTGTTTGGAATGATAATCACTGCTGTGCTGCTGCCATTTCAGCATCAACGTCTGTTTCTCCTTCCTGTGGTTATCGTTTTCTGAAATGTCACTTTATTCTGTCAGCGCAGCCTCAGGGGGAGGAGCTTTCATTAATGATGCTGTTATTGGTGGTCTGATCAATCCTGTGGGAAACTAAAACATGAGTATTCATTCACTCACTCACTCACTCATTCATTCATTTTCATTTTCATTTTCATTTTCATTTTCATTTTCATTTTCATTTTCATTTTCATTTTCATTTTCATTTTCATTTTCATTCATTCACTCATCCATCTCTGAAATGCCTTTGGAGACGGCTTACGGTAGATAAATGAATATTCAATTCATGGGCAACAGTTCTGATGGACATTCCTGCAGTCAGCATGCTAATTACACGCTCCCTCAGAACTAACGACATCTGTGGCATTGTGCTGTGATTAAACTGAACATTTTTAGAGTGGCCTTTTATTGTGGCCTTCCCCGAGGCACACCTGTGCAATAATCATGGTGTCTAATCAGCATGTTGATGTGCCACACCTGTGAGGTGGGATGGATTATCTCTGCTCGCTAACACACATTTACACACATTTGTGAAAAATATTTGAGATTAATAGGTCTTTAGTGTTTATAGAAAATGTTTCAGATCTTTGAGTTCAGCTCAGAAAAATGGGACCAAAAACAAAATCATTGAATTTATATTTTGTTCAGTGTGTTTTTATCAGTAATAACTTTTATCAATTAGTAAACATTTCAGGCGATCCCACATGGGGTCACGACCCCATGGTTGGAAAAAACTGGAAAAATGTTTCCCTGTGCTATATATACATTATATATATATATATATATATATATATATATATATATATATATATATATATAATAACTATTCTTTCCTCTGTTTCTTATTTCTTTCTTTCTTAATGTGAACTAGTGATATCTGTGTGTTTGATAGATCTGCTACTGCGGTTTCTCCAACAACTAAAGTCATTAAAGTGTTTTCGTCCCCTGAGGAACTCAGTGAAAGATGCTTGTTGGAGTCGTATAAGGTCAAGTGTAAAAATCTAGTGAAATCCCAGGGAAGGGATATTTGACAGCAGCGTTCCTTCTTCCAACATGTCTAAAGTTTCTGTTTATTGTTGTTGTTTTTAAATCAGTGACCCTTTCATTTCACGTGTAGATGAACTCCTGAATCGGCCCCTGAGGAGTTGGTTCTTTACCCAAACTGTGTTTATTGTCAGACTGGATGGTTTGTCTGAATGTGGCTGGTTTCCATCAACCATCCACAGTACGTTTGCACTTTGTCATCTTTGTGGTTATAATTATTAAAGCTTATGCTCACGTTGAGAGTCTGTAGCAGACTACAGCAGTATTCTTTAATGTGCTTTATCGACTGACGTGTTGTTAGTAATTAGAGTAGTGGTTCCCAAACAGGGGTATGCAGGGGTGGACTGGCTTTCTGACAAAGTGGGCCGGTCCGTTTTGTGTTTTTTGACGAGAAACTAGTAACAGGTGGTAAAAATGGTCAGGATGTGGCAAAAACGTGGCAAGAAAAGCGTAAAAAGTGACTAAAATGGGCAAAAAGCAGTCAGGAATAGCAAAAAATGGGCAGTTAAGGAGGAACTAGGTGGTATTTAATGAAAAAAGGTAGCTTAAATGGGCAAAATGTGGCAAACAATAGTCAAAAAGGGCAAAAATGTGGAACAAAAAAGGAAAAATGTGATGAAAAAATTAATCAACTGGTTTTTATTGGGCAAAACTTAGCTTATTTGGATGAAAAGTGGCCAAATAAATGAAAGAAAGGACAAAAAACAAAGTGTCAGAACTTTTTGAAAAGGGGTAAAAATTGGACAAAGGAAGATGTAAAATGACCAAAGGAAATATGTTAGGGGTTAAAAAGTTTCCTTCTTTTTAGGTTTTCTGAGGAAATTAAAATGAAAACATAAAGAGCCTTATGTTGAGAATCACTGATTAACAGTAGTATTGCTCAATAAAATATATTTTCTTTTAATTTATTGAAACATGATTATTTTATGCTGCTGAGGCCTTTTTATCACACTGCTGACAATAGGAGACAATAATTAGCTCTATTTTATGAGACTGCATTTATTTAGGATTAAACTTAAGCATTGGTGTTTTTATTTATTTTTAATAAATTCACGTTAAATTCCACTCATTGATCGGAATTTGTAGGTTAAGCATTATGGAACCAACATTCAAGACACAGTCAGGGGGTACTTATGATGGGAAGAGGGGGTACACATGATTTAACAAAAATGCAAAGGGGTACAGGGGACAAAAAAGATTGGGAACCACGACCTTAGATCCTCCAAATGTTCCTGTTTGTTTCACAGTTTACACCTGTTTCCATTTCATCGTCTTTCCCTAATCAGTGCCATTACATAGAGTAACCATACGTGTCCTCTTTTCACGTCATCATCCGGACCAGATTTTACAAGCTCATCAAAATAACCAGGTTTCCCAGGGACCCTGAACGCATCAAGGGTAACATATAAATTTAAAAGAACGTAACTCTGCTAATCTTTGCTCTATCTGAGAAATCCCACCAGTTTCTGAAAGATAAGAAGTTGCTCTGCAGAATTTTTACATTTTATTTGTGCTGCCCAAATGTCAAGGAGCCAGAAGTATTCAGTGGTCTGTTGCATGTTGTTCCCTTATTTGTTTTACAAAGAGTAACATCCATTCCTGGCAAAAAGTTGTTGTTTTCAGTGGTAAGCTTTGAAAACTAATTAAAAATAAAGTTCAAAAGAGCTTTGCTTTTTCCAAAAGTGACTTTTCTTTAGAAAAGGTTACAATAGCAAAATGCACACAACTCAATATATGGCTTCACGTGAGAGGAGACAAAGAAAACAGAGCGTAAAGTAAAACAGTGAAATAGGACAGAAAAGAAAAGAGAAAATGAAACAAAAAGAGGAAAACTCACCATTTTTAGATCAATCAAATATAATCTATACATAATGGGATCATTTTCTGTAGAGTTTTTCCTTTAATGCCATCTTTCATTTTAGAGTCATTTTCAATAAAAATAACTCTCAATGGTACATTTCACCATGCTTTAGTTCACTTTTGAGAGATTCTAACAACAATATTTTTGGCTTGTGAAAATGCTGAGTGGCCATAACTGTCAGCCTCAGGGGATCGTAAATGATTAAGTGGATGTCGAGCACTAAATATCTAAATATTAGACTGAAAGATCAATACAAAGAGTCTTAGTATCTGCTCACTTTCAGTCAAATATACTAAAAAAAAACTCATGGAAAAGTACAACATGAGGCCTATGGACAATAACATGTATGATGAGGACTTTTTAAAGTTGAAAATGGCAAAACACCAGCAAAAGAGTGACTCATGATTACAATAATATGAATTATGACATTTTCTGCTGATGACATGAGTTATTAAAGTGTGGCAACAACTTGTAATGTTTTTTCTAATTTCTTTGTGTCTAAGGATCTAATTCTCCTGCATTCTCCTCACATGAAGTTACGCACGTTTCTCTGACGTGTACTCTCTCATCCAGACTCCAGACACGCCCACTGCCTTTAAATGGACCAAGCCCACATAAGTCTGTAGGAAGGCGGGGCTTATGCAATTAATTTATAAAGAAGGTGGACTTTGTCATGATGTCATTTGTTTTTGGCTGTGTGTAAAACATAGATTATGGAGTTTTCCTAATACGTGAAGAATCAACACTTTTATTTTGGGAAAAAAAAGTCAGTTTCACACGGTTTATCTTGTTGTTTGTCCCTAAAGTGTGGATCAGACTTTATTTTTTCAGTTTAAACCTAAACGAACCCAACAGTTAAACGTACTACTCATACTAACGTACTACTCATGTTAACGTACTACTCATACTAACGTACTACTCATACTAACGTACTACTCATGTTAACGTACTACTCATACTAATGTACTACTCATGCTAACGTACTACTCGTACTAACGTACTACTCGTACTAAAGTACTACTTGTACTAACGTACTACATGTCCTAATGTACTACTCATACTAAGTGTGACACCTAAATGAGTATGTAATGCTTTCACATTAGTTTTTAACGCTGTGGGTTCCAAATGCCTCCTGGGAAACTTGGAAGTATACTTCAGTGGGAACGCTCATCATCCTGACCATACTATAGTATATAGTAGACAGTATATAGTAGACAGTATGTACTATAGTATATAGTAGACAGTATATAGTAGACAGTATGTACTATAGTATATAGTAGACAGTATATAGTAGACAGTATGTACTATAGTATATAGTAGACAGTATATAGTAGACAGTATGTACTATAGTATATAGTAGACAGTATATAGTAGACAGTATGTACTATAGTATATAGTAGACAGTATATAGTAGACAGTATATAGTAGACAGTATATAGTAGACAGTATGTACTATAGTATATAGTAGACAGTATACACTATAGTATATAGTAGACAGTATATACTATAGTATATAGTAGACAGTATATACTATAGTATACAGTAGACAGTATATACTATTGTATACAGTAGACAGTATATACTATAGTATACAGTAGACAGTATATACTATAGTATATAGTAGACAGTATATACTATAGTATATAGTAGACAGTATATACTATAGTATATAGTAGACAGTATATACTATAGTATTTAGTAGACAGTATATACTATAGTATACAGTAGACAGTATATACTATTGTATACAGTAGACAGTATATACTATAGTATACAGTAGACAGTATATACTATAGTATACAGTAGACAGTATATACTATAGTATATAGTAGACAGTATATACTATAGTATGCAGTAGACAGTATATACTATAGTATACAGTAGACAGTATATACTATAGTATACAGTAGACAGTATATACTATAGTATACAGTAGACAGTATATACTATAGTATACAGCAGACAGTATATACTATAGTATACAGCAGACAGTATATACTATAGTATACAGCAGACAGTATATACTATAGTATACAGTAGACAGTATATACTATAGTATACAGTAGACAGTATATACTCATTGAGTTTGTAGTGTGTAGTATGGAGTGAGACACTGGGAGGGGGACTCCCGATGCCTTCAAGAAACTAAAAATTATTTTTGAACAATTTGAGCTCATTTTTGCTTGTTTTTAACCCTTTTTCTGTGACTACACCAAAACTTGCCATTTTTAAACCTATTTTCATATTTTTTGCTACATTGCACTGTTTAGTATCTTTCTCTTATGTTCCTCAGCTTTAAACGAGGAATGACACATCAGACACAAAGTGTTGAAATGATCCGTCAGCACTTTGTTACTCCCTGAGAAAGCTTCAGAAAGATGAAAACCACCATGTTTTAAAATCAGAATAGTAAAAATGTGTGAGTGCTGCCACTTCTCCATCAAGCCTCTCTTTATTCGTCTCTCATCTGGTCCCAGAGCCGTGTTTAAATGGCAGACAACGATGGCGGGGGCCACTCAGTGGGTACTTCATGGAAATGGATTGAAATGGAAATGAGGATGACCCCCCCACAGCCTTCAGACATTTCTTCTTTCTTTTCTGCTCATTCAGCCTCACAGTTTGCCTGTCTGGACTCAGACTCAACACAACATTCTCAGTTTGCTCCATGTGCACCAAAGTGTTTAAACAAGATTTGAATGTCGTCACATTCTTCCTCACTCAGACCTGATAGCATTAAAGCTAAAGTGGAATCGGCTTTATTATGTCATTACAATGCAACAGCAGCATTATTACATTTCAGGGTTTCTATCCAGGATTTGGTTTGAATCATTCTGAACACTGTCCACTCAGTATCTCAGTTTGATGGGATTGTCATACCAGCCTGTCATTGGCCAATCTGGTTAGAGGTCTGGGCCTGGTTAGTGGTTGGATGGGAGACCACTGAGTATTCCAATTGCCACAGTGGGGGACAGTCGCTCCAGTGGTATCTGTCATTGGCCACGTTTACATGGGAGCTTTAATTCCTCTTTAAATCAGAATAAAGTTAATTCCTCTTTAACCTGACCATGTAAACACTTAATTCCTAATGCTAATTTAATACTGAATTAAACTTAATTCTGAATAAGGTGGCTGGTTTATTCCATTTTTAATTCCAATTTATATATTTGCTCTTTCTTGTAAACAGTTAACAACACTTAATTCTGCTTTAGGTTAATTCCGGTCGTTTTGCGACACTATTTAATAAGAGCCTTAAAAGACATGGATATGGTGAAGAAAGGAGACGGATGGAGGCATAAACATGTGGACATGGACACATGGACTTATCAAACGCATCCTCATTCTGCTGCACAGGCTGTAATATCACCAAGTTTATCATTGTAACGGTTGTTAGAGCTACTATCTTTACCAGTCAGCAACTATTTATTCCTGGTTATTGTTTTGCAGAGTTTTACTGGATTTATTTATTGGTGATTAGTTCATATCTCTTTCTGCTCTGTGGACCAAAGTGTTATTGTGTCGCTGCTGCTTCAAAACTACAATCAAAATAAAACAGTTTTCATGTGTGGTGGTCTGTGTTACAGCCCACAATAACAGCTTTGTTGTGTGTTTTTTTTCCCGATCGACGTGATCGACGTGATCCATCACGTTCTCCCTCTGTCCAATCAGAGCCTTTCCGAATAACTAATTACAAATTAAAAAAATATAATGTAACTGTGGCCATTGTGTGCTTGGGCAAGGCACTTCACCCTCATTGCCTAGTATGAATGTAGTGTGTGAATGAGTGTTGGTGGGAAGGTCACTATAGCAGCCTTGCTTCTGTCAGTCTGCCCCAGGGCAGCTGTGGCTACAATAGTAGAGTGTTTATGATATAAAATCCAATGCATTATTATTATCATTAGTGCGTCGAATGTGACTCGAGCTGAGTTTTAAATGTGCAGTGGAGATTCATGAACACTTGCACTGGTAATGACTGCTATTTAAAGAACAGGACCAACTACAATATGATATGATATAATAATAATAATAATTATTATTATTATTATTGTTATTATTATTATGATAACTCAAATGAACAGAAAACATAGACCTCCACTTCTGTTTGAATGTTGTGTTCTTGTTTTGGAACTAAAAAGTGAAAAAGATTCAAATATTTATAAAATAATATAATTAAAGTATTTTTCCAAAAATCACCAAATGAGTCTTTGAGTCTTTTCCAACCTTTATTATAACCTTGTTTTCCCTCTTCCAGGTCTTTCAGGGTCTGATCTCGGTTTCCTACAATCTCGGTGACGGCGATCACAACCTCACGTTGCCCGCCTATCGTCTTGACAACGGCGAATGGCACGAGGTGTTCCTCGATCGTCACGATAACGAGATGACGCTGAGACTGGATGGGGGCGGGGGGCAGCGAGAAGTGTCGGGGCAGTGGGGCAGAAGTCGAGAGATTGTCATCGACCCCACCGTAGTGATGCTCGGAAACACGTTTCCATCTGGAATCAACAAGAGCTTCCAAGGTAGGAGATGTAGAAGAAAAGTGAGAGCTGACTGCATGAAAATGCTTGTGGGGCAAACTTTCAGACATAATGATGTCAAAAACCCTGTTAAGCCCCACCCTCTTTTCTCTGAAAATCACAAACCCACAACAAATAATGTTTTCTAAGCCTCTACATGACCTACAGTATATTTTCCAAATTGAAGTAAATACTATATGATACTAGGTGTCAAATCATGTTTAAAATACATAAATCTGTAGTCCACCCAAAAAACCCTAGAGATTTATATAAAGCCAATTCTCAATAGGGAAGGCTACAAAGGCAGAAATAATTGAACTAATGTATGGGCAACTGCAGCAAGTTTGGTGATGATAAGAAACAATTGGCCGAAGATACACATTTTTGTATGAGAAAGAAAAAGTTCAAGAAACAGCCCAATTTGCCACAACTGTACAAAAATTGCCAGAAGTTTGGGAACAAGTGTAACTGTAATATGTCAGTTAAATTGATTCATTTTTAGTCTTTTGACCTGAAATAAACACACATCCATTTTTATTCAGGTTTCTACTGTGCCATGCGTAATGCTATTTTTGGTTCCACTCTTTGATGCTATTACGCATGGCTGTTATTCAACAATGCTTTGACCAATCAGAATATTTGACACAGCTTTGTAAAGCTCACAACCTGTAGACATTGGTGATATCAAACTCTGTGGGAGTGGCTTTAGCCCTGGTCAATCAGAGCTGCATAAAGAGGGACGTGAACATTTTACGCACAAGTGCTATGTACTCATTGGATGGATTTCTCTGATGATACAATATCTATATTTATCAAAATGAAAATGTTTAAAAAGCCAATGAAGGTCATTAGGTGTTAGAACAGGAACCATTGAGTTGTGTGATGACTGTGACCAACTTTCATGTTTTCCATTCCACTCCGTTACCACAAAAGGTAACGGAGTGGAAAGACCTTCATTATTCAACTCCATGCTAAACAAACTGCTATGCTGCTAATACAGTGCAACTAACATAAAACATTAAGCTAGCTACTGATACCTTTACATTACAGGATTTTTCACATCCCAAATGGGCCCCGAATGAAAATTGTGCCTATACTACGACTTACGTTGACAGTATTCACGTCAAAGATTGTGAAAATTGGTGAGATCTACTAAAGCTGTTGTCATTCATGTGTAAAAAAAAAAAGGGTGTGTGCATGTGGAAGGATATTATTGTATAAAATACTCTCCTAGTGCATGCATGACAGTGTGTGTGTATTTATTAATATGCTGCATGTTACAAAACAATGTGGAAAGGAAATAAATATGTTCATTATTTGGGTTAGAATTCTGTTCAGCGCTGCAGCAACATTTAATTGTAATTGTTAAAATTCAAATGTTTAAAATGCTTCTTTTGCTCAAATAAATATGATTGTATTTCTACCAGTTGCTCCAGTTGCACGTTTTCTAATGGGTTCTACCTCCTCTTTTGTATCTGTCAAATTTGCCTTTTCTTTGAAGAGCTAATTTTCTAGAAATGCCTCGCTCCATGTATCTTTTATACCAACTTGTGATGATTAATGCTGCTGGATCTTCTTACTGAAGTCAACTTTATTCGTTTCCCTGACAGAGAGAGCAATAGTGTTTTTGAAGAAGGATTATTTAGCCCAAGCATGATTAAAAATTACCTGTCATAGTTGGAGAAACACTTTATGTACGACCTCGGGCAGATATGCCGACAGTAATTGGGTAAAAAATATTTACAGTAAATATATATATATCTATACGAAGCAGTGGAAATTCGCAAGGGTGTATTTTCATCACAAATGAGCAATAGGAAACTGTCAGAGTATAATAATAAGAGGAATAGATCAGTGAAAGGGTACAGATGTGAATTCAGAGGCAAACAGCTGTGCCTCGGGCAGGAAGAGACGCCATTGGTTTATTAAAACTAGAAATGTTAAAGGTGGTGGACAGGACAGCAGGATATGGGTTCCAACATATCAGTCAAACTGGAAGAATGATCATAACATCCCCTATTTCATTTCAGCTCAGCATAAAAGAACTGGAAGAAAACATGTAAAGATACACAGTGTCCCTAAACAATGCTTTAAAACTGCCAGAGATGATAAAGATGAGCAGATAAAGTCATAGTGCCTCATAATTAAATATATCAAAGATAATTTGCTAAAAAAAAAAGATGTAAAAGGGTGAAATTGCTGCTGGAAAGTTTGTCTCTTATTGATATTGTCAGAAAAGATTGTTGCATTGAATTGTGGGATGTGGAGTTAACCAGAAGTTATTTTTTTTGGGGGGGGCAAACACAATAAATAACGGTAATAATTAGGTTAAAACACTTATATACGCCTGCATTTGTCTTTGCGTGAACGCCCCTCACAGTGGTTACCCTCTCACATACTGTATGTACATTTATGTATCTAAGATATGTTGAAATTTTTGTGCCATCAGGACAAATTCAGGTTATTGTAACACAAGATATTTACCTGCTGCATGAGTGTCGGTGCGTTACTCACATCAATCATGCACCTCAACAACCATGTTAGTGTCCATTACAACTCTGAACTAGCGTGACCATATTTTCATTTCCAAAAAAACACTCGGGACGACCTTTTCATACTCAAATTACTCAATGTTTTCTTGAATCTACCTTGTGATGGCAAAATGCAATAGTAGATAGACAAGTTATTATTAAAGATTAATGTACACACTTAAATACTTGCTACAGAAAAGCAGAACAACAGTTATTAATCCAGAAATTGTACTTATTTTACCCTTAACTTCCTACATTTTAAGTTTCTTCCAGTGGCTCCTTTGTTTTCAAACCCCTGAACCTCCATTGAGGTTTTATTATCGGGGAGGATCGTCATGCATAAATATTTTCAATAAATCCACCAGTAATTGGTCTCTTTCAATTAATTTTGGATTTTGGTCTCTGCTGCGTTTCTGACGATTTTGTGGAAATAAAGCGGCATCTTGAATGATTCTGTCACATGTGATTCAAATGACCGTAATGACAATAAACGCCTTAGCTTTCAGAAACGGGTAGAATTTCTCTTATAGAGCAAATATTATGGAGTTAATGGTCTTTAAAAATAACATGTTCTCTGAGATGCATTCAGGGTCCCTGGGAAACCTGGACATTGTCATGAGTCTTTAGAATACGACCGAACAGTTCGTAAAAGAGGACGTATGGTCACCTTAACTAAACATGGGCTGTGGTATCTGGTCCAGGGATTGGCAGCAGATCATTTACGTCCTGTACCAACATGTACTGACGTTGTGTTGGAGTTCATCAGTGTGTGTGAAACATGCGCCTCATTTCCAATTTATAGAATTCAGTCCTCGAAGCTTCTCTCATACGATGGAAACGTGTTTTCTTTGAGGCGTTAATACGTTGGGAGTGTTTTGTTTCATCGACTCATAAACAACCCAAAGCTCTTATTTAATTGACTATTTGAGCATTCAACAATATTTTTCCACTTCCATTAAATTCTTGTTTTTATGGACTCCCGCAGGCTGCCTGAGAGATCTACGCCTCAACGGTCGCTACATGCCACTGGACAGCCACCCACGTGACGGGGTCTCCCAGGTCAGCGCGCAGGGGCTTTCTGTGGGCTGCTCGTCAGACTCCTGCAAACGGAACCAGTGCAGCCCCCCCTTGACCTGTGTGGATCTGTGGAGAGTGCATGAATGCAGGTAAATACATCAACCAATTAGAGCTGCAGCCTGCACGTAACCATGACTTTTTTAGTCGACTAATCACAATATTTTTTCTGTTTTGAAGCACATATTTTATACTGTTATTTTACCACCTGTGAACATGTCCCTATTGTACTGTGACAGCAGATTTTATCGAGGAATTTTGTAGTGCAGTTGTTATATTTAACACATAAAATATCATTGAAATCACAATAAAATCATGAACAAATTAAATATCACAAACTTAAACGTCTGTCGTCGATCCTGTATTCATGCCAGATTAGAACTCTTGCCCACTTTCACCTTTAACACTGTGCAAACATCTCATCTCCTCTGTAGAAGTGTGATTGTGGGTTAATGTGCAGCACTCAGGTTGAGTAAACACAAAATGAACGTGATGACATAGTTGATGGTTTGAAGGACACAGTAACTGCTCTCAGGGCTGCAGGTTGCTGACTCCTGTGCTATAAGCTCCACAACATTCATTTATCAGCTCTGGCTCCATCTCACTGATGTGATGCTTCTCCAGGGCTGGAGAAGATCCCTCATCACTCAGATTAATCCTCCCAGGCCAATCCATCGCTGGCACTAAACAACTCACTATTCTGCTGCACTCGTGAACTTCAGATTTCTACATATGATGAGACGAGAAAATACCGTTGGTCATAAAGTGGAATGAACAAAGAATGGAAGTTGTGATAATAACACAGATGTTTTACATTATTTTCTGCTCACAAGCAAGACATTTAAAAGCTGGGCTGAAAAAACAAAGTAAAGGTTAGTTCTTGGAGATGAAGGAGAAAAAAGAGAGTTCTCTGTTCCTGTGAAGTTCTAAGACCACGACGTGTCAAACTTGAGGCCCAGGGGCCAAATCGGGCCCTTCAGAGGAGTGTTTCTCAAATAGGGGTACGGGGTGGCACTACAGACGCTACGTGAGATAGAGAGAGAGGAAAATTAACAAATTAAAGCATTAAAAATATGGGGGTTTTATAATGTTTATTTAAAGTTAAAAATGATAATCACACCAAATAATACCAGAAACTCACAACTGACAACAAAAACAAAAACATACTGAATAATAAAAAGAACAGACAAAAAACAACAAAATACTATTACCAGCAACACAAAACAACAACAACAAAGAAAAATACACAAGATCACTACAAAATACACAAAAATAAACAGAGAAACATACAAAACGACACCAAAAACACACACGCTGAGAGAAAATAATTTAAATATTACCAACAACACACAAAAACGACAGCAAAAACACTCAAAATAAGAGGAAAAATATACTGAATAATAAAAACAACAACAAAACACACAAAATGATGACAGAAAGAATATGAACTGAAAATACAAAAGTCAGTCATAGTTCCACATCAGGAGGAAGACGACCATAAATGTTAAAAACTATAGAAATAAATATTTTCAGGAGGCACTAAATGCTGAAAGCAAACGAGTCAGAGAAACCATGAATCATTGTGTAAATTACCAACTAATTCAGATATCTCCAAATTAATTCAAACTCCACATTATTAGCAGGACTCACATTTTCCTTGTGCTTATATCACATGATGGCAGTTATTTTTAATCTCATTTGTTAAAACAACTCTTAGTTTTCCCCAAATCCTGCAATTTTCTTCAAATTATTCCACAAAATTTCCCCAAATTACATAAAAATGCATCACAAAATCAAATAAATTGAGAGCACAGATCCTGCAGGGAGTGCTGTACATATGTTATCATTTATTTATACGTGGAAGTGCAAACTAGAGCACAATTATGATTAAACTACTAATTCTGTGGCCCACTTAAGATAAACCACTCCGTATTTGGCCCCTGAACTAAAACTAGTTTGATACCCCTGGTTTAGACTTTACCAAATTCTGCAAATAAATAAGAAAGTTCTACTTAGAACTCCCAACCAGGGCTGCATGGATAGTATTAACTTGTATTATTCACACTGATGTATGAGAGAGAAGGTTCCTCTCCTCTGACGTATGTAGAGTCTGTGTCTCTGGAAAAACAAAAGCTGTAAAGCATGCTGGGATTTAAAAGTTCTCAATTACGCTTTTATATATTTACTCTTTTTATTGACCTCTCAGCATTTGATACGTTGACCATAACATTCTGCTTTATATATTACACGTTTTAGGACTCAATGATTTTCCACTCACGTGGTTTAATAGGGACCTCCCAGTCACGTGACCCTAGCCGGGTGTGAACGATGAACAACTGAGCAGAACGTCATGTTGTTGCACTGTTTATCATCCAAAAAAGCTCATTACAAGAGGAAAATAAAGGACTTTTGGTTTTAGAATTAAAAATTGAAAATCAACTGATTTTAAATTGTTTGTTTTTATCCCTTTTGATCCTGATGAAGAAATATGCCTTGAATTTGAAAAACAAAAATCAAATAACCACTAATATTTTGTTTTTCAACATTCACTGACGGACCAGTAGCTATAACTGAGCTGTTCCACGCCTCTCTTCTCTACTCTTTATTCTGGTTCGAGCTCATGTTGGTGGATTTTTTCACTGCTGCAAAAAAATAAATAAAAAAGTAGTCAATCATACACCATTTTATCATAAAGGGAGACAGCTAAACGTTTGATTAGCAAAAATAAATTTAAAAAAATATGAAAATTAGAAGGCTGATGTGTCCGGCTAATGACAAGCTAACGTTATGTTGAATGTTTGATACTGCACACAAACATTGCAGATTTCTATGGTAACAGTGATTTTATACCATTAAATCCTGAACTGACTGCAAAGCCGCGTGTGTTGAGTTGGAAGCCAAACACCACCATCAGCGTTTTGCCTGTTTATTGCCACTAGCCTCTTGCTTTTCCGTTTAGTTTCTTTTGGGATACGGTATAAAGATATTCCTTTAGTAGGATTAGGAATCTGATAGCATCCAACAGCACAGCATCGCTCCGACATGATAGTGACTACTCGTAGACCGTCAAAATGGCTGCTCCAAATAGAGTGATGTCACGCGGGATGTCCCTATTCATACCACGCTAATAGAACTCACACTGTTGCTGCCATTGGGACTCAATTAAAAAACGGAGTGCCACAGAGCTCTATCATCGGACTATTGTTTTTTTACCGTGTACAACAATAATATCAACGCAAACACACAAACCCTGAGGATAGAAGTCCTGTTGGGTGGGAGTCCTTCAACAGCAGAGGTGACAAAAGCTCTAATCTTCAGTACTCTACGTTAAAGTATAGATACTTGAATAAAATGACATTGGTAAAAGTAAAAGTATTGCAGTTGCTCCCTTACTTGAGTAAAAGTTGTACTTAAGTAAATTCAATAATAATAATAATA
Organism: Gouania willdenowi; assembly: GCF_900634775.1. Taxonomy (NCBI): domain Eukaryota; kingdom Metazoa; phylum Chordata; class Actinopteri; order Blenniiformes; family Gobiesocidae; genus Gouania; species Gouania willdenowi. The sequence continues at coordinate 4,719,503 of NC_041046.1, forward strand.
ATAATAATAATCCACATCTGTCACTAAATGCTTGTTCATGTGGATTTTGTTGGGTTTTTTCCTTCTTATTAGTAATTGTATATTTTGATAGATATGATATGACTTTTGTAATTTGTGCTATATACTGTAAATTAAGTTGAATTGAATTGAATATCTTTCATTTTTTAAATAACTTGTAGAAAACTGGTTCACGAAAACAAGTTAAATCTGTTACCTTTGGACACCTGGAGAATTTAGCACTCATTATAGATTACATTTGTAAATAAACCCGCAAAAGTTCAATTAAACCCAGAGCAGCTTTATGAGTTTAACATTATTAAAAACTGGAAAATGTTAACCATAAAACTAAATCTTTTTACATTGTGACGTCATCTTTGAAGGTTTTAAAAGTAACGAGCTGATTTTTAAAATGTAAGAAGTACAAAGTACAGATTTCTGTTTAAAAAAGTAAGGAATAAAAGTAAAAAGTTGCCAAAAAAAAAACTGTAGATGCCATAAAAAAGTACAGTAATGAAGTATTTGTACTTTGTCACATGACTGTCCATGATTTACTCCAATAGAAAACAATGGGATGTTTACAGGTAGCGGAGCCGTGTGACATCATCAATCATGTGATTTCAAAATGGCGTAGTCCCGTTTTTAAAAGTCAATGAACTGAATATGGTGCATAATAATGTGTTTTGTTGGGCATAGATCTACTAACGAGGACATTTTAAAGGTTTCAGGCCAAACTTGTTAAAACTGTGGAGGATCCTTTTAATAAACCAACAATGTCTAACTTTAGACACTTTATTCACACGGACAACAGTTATAATGCATCGTTCTAATGGAATAAAATACAATCTGCCCTCAAACTTCAGTCCCTCATTCACCGTCGACAGTTTAAGTCCCTATTATTATGATTGTTGTAACGGTCTCTGGTATTTCTGTTTATTCTTCTGCTTTCTATTGTTGGATAATTGTAAATGTATATCGTTCCCAGGTTTCTCTTTTAAAAGAGATTTTAACCTCAATGACTCTGCCTGGTGAAATAAAGATTATATCAAAATAAATGAATTAAAAACATGGCAAAAAGCCATTAGGAATCATGCGTTTATTATCCTTATATTATTTCCTAATGACAACAGACCAGATCTCACCACCGTGTCTGACTGATTATGTCCCGCTGTGTCGTTCATGTCTTTGACATCGCTTCACAGTCTACAGAAGCTTTTTTTTTATGAAAACCATCTTTAACAAACCTTGATCATTCATAAGGCACCCGGCTGTTTGTATAAACTTCAATTCTTGGCTGAAATATTTTGTAATAAAGTCACGTCAGTCACATTCTTTGATCAAGGCCACATGCTGATATGTTCACTTCATTCTTATTCAGTGTTTTGACAGTTTTAAATCTATTTTTTTTTTTTTTTATTTATTTATTTTAATGACTTAATCCAAATCTAGAGGATGGTTTTATTATTGTCCGTGTCACTTTGTTGTTTATGTGACTTTTCCGCTCAGAAAAAAAAGACCTAACTTACATACAATGTTGTAAAAGCATAATTTTTCCAGCAAGTTATTTTTGTTCACTTTAAGAATAATATAAGGTTTAAGTTATTCAGACAACGGTTTTTCAGGAAGTTTACTTTGATCTGCTCACATATTTTGACTGTCAACTGCTGATCACTTTGATGTTTCCTTTACTTCAGTCAAGGAAAATTCAAAGGGATCAACAGACGCCTCTGCAGGAGATCAAAGTAAAGTCTAGTAAGTCTAGAAAACATCGAAGTGAACGGCAGATGCCTCTGAAGATGACTGGCAGTTGACAGTCGAACCGTCAAAAAATAAAAGTAATTTTTTTGAAAAACTGTTAATTTATAAATAATAAATAAAAACCTCAACATATCATTTAAAAAGAAGTCAAATAACTTAATGGAATTATTATTCACAAGTCAAGGAAACAAACAAAGCGATTGGCAGACATCAAAGTGATAAGCAGATGCCTCTGAAGAAGACTGGCAGTTGACAGTTGAAACATGTCAGGAGGTCAAAGTAAATTTCCTTAAAAACTATTTTCTGAATAAATGAAACCTTAACATATTATTTAAAAAAAAGACACAAAGAACTTGCTGGAATTATTACTCACAAGTCAAGGAAACAAACAAAGCAATAAGCAGACATCAAAGCGATAAGCAGACGCCTCTGAAGAAGACTGGCAGTTGAGAGTTGAAGCATGTCAGAAAATCTAAGTACATTTCCTGAAAAACAGTTTTCTGAATAAATGGAAACCTAACATATTATTCAAAAAGAAGTCAAAGAACTCGCTGGAATTATTACTCGCAAGTCAAGTAAACATCAAAGCGATCAGCAGATGCCTCTGAAGAAGACTAGCAATTGACAGTTAACATGTCAGGAGATCAAAGTAAATTTCCCAAAAAACATTTTTTCTGACTAAATGAAACCTTAGTTCAACCTTATTATTCAAAAGCATAATTTACTAACACGTTTGCCCCAAGAAGATAAAGTCAAAGATCCACATGAGCTGTGAGACAAAGTTAAGACTTTCATTAGTTTCCCACAGTGTGTTTTAAAAATAAAAACAGATGAGTCATCAACTTTCAGAAGCTTTTTTTCCTCAGTTCAATATTGTCAAGTGCAACGTTAAAGCCAGGAAGTCTCGTAATCAAGCTTTTTGTTCTTTTATCAGATGTTTTCCTTAAAGATAAAGATAACTTTTCAGTATGTGGGTGTATTTGAGAATACACCTTTAGTCATTAATGTCATTAAATTTAAGGTGAATGCAGACCAAAGTATCAGTTTTTAACTGCTGGTATTGACCTTTAGTAAAGCAAATATCTATTGATAATATGCATATATTCATATTTTGCATTAAAAGTATGAATATAGACAGTTTTGTATTATTTAATTACAATATTACTGAAGAAAATGCTGATGGCTGCATCAGGGAAGGGGAAAGCCAAGCAGCCCTAATCTGTTCAATTCAATTAGTCAAAAGCCAGAAAAAGATGGCAATACATAAGATAAGCTCCATTTACATAATATTACAAACAGAATATGCTTCATTTGGGAATTTATCTGCAGCTCAGAGTTTTCTAAATATTTTATCTCCTGAAATGCACAAATCTGTCCCAATGGAAAAGTTATTGTAATGAATCTCAACATTTAGTTTATAAAAATACCATCAGCTTTCCTTCTCATCTAAGTCACTCACCTTTTTTCATCCACATCCCCTGCAGACTGTCTGCATCAAAAACAAACCCAAACATACAGTAGTTGTTCTGATGGAAACTTGCTTCTTATTAAAAGTCAAACACTGAACATTTGATGGAACTGGTAAACAAGTGGGAGAGCAGAAATCAGGTTATTCTTTGGTTTTCTGGTCTTTTCAGTACATTACAGCAGGGGTTCTCAACCCTGGGGGAGGGACAACAACAGTTTGAGCCCATTTTTTTGTTTATTTTGACCTTTTTTCTGCAACTACATCAAATTTACCATATTTTAACCTTTTTTCATCTCTTTTTCTTGCCATATTTTTGCTCTTTTTAATGCATTTTTGCTACATTACTCCAATTTTTGCCACTTCTTCATCACATTTTAATGCATTTTCATTTTTTCTACTTTCAAGACATTTATTTTCCACTACTTTTTCCACCTAATGTTGCATATGTTGATCCATTATTGTCACTTTTAACCTCTTTTCACCATATTTCATGCTTATTTTTGCCAATTTAACCACATTCACGATTTGTTGTGCCCATTATTTGCCATTTTAAACTAATTATTCCAATATTGACACTTTGAACCCTTTTTCCCGCTTTTTCTGTCTGTTTCTGCCCACTTTGATTAGCAACTTTAATCCAATTTCTGTGATTTTTCAAAATCTACCTTTTTAGCCGTTTTTGGTCACATTTTATTTATGATTAAAACCATGATTTCCATCTTTAAGATGACTATAATAATAATAATAATAAATGTTTCTGGATAACAGTGGATATTATTCAGATGAATAAATAAATGTGGTTATCACAGATTCATAGAACAATAGACCATCATTTTACTGACTTTATGGATGGACCCCAAAAATCTCTCCCCTTTATTCCCCCTTATAGATGGTCCTGTCTCCACATGACTGTTCTTCAATGTTCATGTCTGTGTTCAACCACCTTCAGCTACAGTGGGGGTCCCCGCTCTCTGGGACCTTTATTATAGGGGCTCATGGTTTGAAGAGGTTGAGAACCACTGCTTTAGAGGATGGTTCTTCATTTGAAAAGCACAAGGTTTCATCCCTGATGGATAATAATCAATGTCAATGTCCATGTTTACACAGATAGCATCACTAATTTAAGACTGGCCTCTGAAATGTTTCAGAATGTACGACCTTTAGTGACCAAAGGCAGATAATGGACTTTTCAACAAATGATGAATGAAAAACATTGATATTTGAGAGAGCAGTGATGAGCGTAGGAACGTTACATAAATGGGTCAATGATGTACAAGGATTTTCATGCATAATGTTTCATAAAATGTTCATCATCAGGCAAGGTTTGCATGAATATTATGATTAAAGAAAAATAGAAATATTCATAAATCTTATACGGGACTATAATGTAACAAAATATGAAAAGATTTTGACTATTTCGACTAGATTTTTTTTCAAACCAGGAGTCATGGCCAGACAGTCGCACCAGATAATATTGGGACACTTTGAATAACGTAGAGTAAATTACAGAAGTCATTTAGTAACATTTTTGTAAAAAAAAAAACCAACCAAAGTGAGAACATATATACGTTACTACATATTTGGAATATTTTTATACATTTAAACTTTTTTTAACTAAAAGAAATGCAGTTGGACATATAATTAGGCGTCACTTCATTGACCAAACTAACACTAACACTTTATCAAAAGAAATAAGTTTTCAAATAAAACGTTATTAATGTAAAAATTATTGTCTCGTTTGATGAGATGTATAAATAAATCTCATTAAATATTGGTTAGGGCTGTGACTTTATCGCGTTAATTACAATTAATTACAGGAGAATAACACTAAAATAAATTAATGCAGTTAAAGCTGCAGTAGGTACGTTTTTCTTGGCTTCATTTGGTCAAAATCTTTAATCACCTTTGAGAATATTGTAATTCAAGGAGTTCTGATAGGAAATGGGAACTCTGCACTTTCTCTTGGTCTTGTATAAGAGGTTTAGAAATCCAGGAGCATGACGCAACCTTTCAGCGAATCCGAGATTTTTTTGCAGAGTGCTCAATGAGCTGTTTTGGGGCATAACTATCGTCTGCCTACAGTCAATGCACGTCCATGTCCTATGTAGTAAAATACAATGGCGGTGTTTAAACAAAAACACTGGATGGAAAATAATAGCCCAGTTGTGTGTAAATTGTAGCACCTCAATGCTGAACATGTAGCAGCTAGCACCTCAATGCTAACATGTAGCAGCTAGTCCCTCAATGCTATGTAGCAGCTTGCACCTCAATGCTAACCATGTATTAGCTAGCACCTCAATGCATGTAGCAGCTAGCACCTCAATGCTAAACATGTAGCAGCTAGCACCTCAAAGCTAAACATGAATGTTCTGTACTAACTACTGTTAAAAATCCAGAAAAGCATGAATATATCTTAGTTAAATTTTATTTAGTGCTTTGTGAATAATGCAATCATAATATTCTTTATTCATCTTACACATTATGTTAGCACTCAGTGATGAAAATAATTAACACTATTTAGTTGTTTAAGCTCATTTATTGTTTTTATTGATTCAGTCAGAAACCAACATACATTTAAACGTAAAACGTTGCTTCTCGTGTCAAACACAGGCCTGTGTCCAGATATTTTTGTCCTCAAGTTTTCCAAACTTTGAACCGTTTGTGTTCATCAGCATCTAAACTAAAGAGTTTGATTCCTACCTGTGCAGTCAGAACGTGAAGGAAGTAGAAAGCAACATATTTTCTCAGCCCTGTGACCCTGATGGAATCACACGTTTGCCTGGTCATCACTTCACGTGCACTACAGTAATACTTTGACAATGAGCGTTGGTTTGTTTGTCAGCAGGATGCTAACACGTAGCGAATCAAACGCTCACTGCTCTTAGCCGCATCCACTAATCTCAGCAGTTTTTCTGCCATTGGGAACATCAGCTTCAACTGAAGCCGTGCAACCTCAGAGCTTTTAATCTTTTTTCTTCCCACTCCTCTGATCCACTCAACCACATCATCCATCCACCACTTTCTGCTCTGTTTGTCTACGATGGCTCTCATCCTCGCTCTCTGCCCTCGTCTCTCCATTCTTTGTGTTTGGACGCCGCTCCTCCTGCTCTCTGCTGCTCGCCCTCTCACACACAATCACAGTCCATTTCCATCCCACTTGTTTTTGTTGTCATGCTGCTTTTCATCATTTGACCTGAATACAGGCTCTAAATACTCCAGTCTAAGTTCTACTACAGTCTCTTATGGAATGCTGTCATACGGCGGAAAGAGGTCAACAACGCCCCTTGAAACAAATGCCATGCCTCCTCAAAGGAAATATCATGTTTATAACAACAAGTGTTACCAATAAACTAAAGATATACACATTCAGTCAAAAATCTAACTCATCTCCATGAAGGCCGAGCAACACCGACCAACCAGCTGCTGGAAGAATGAAACAGACAAGAATATACTGTAGAGAACAGGCCTAGTATGTAATTATGAGACTGGAACGGACTCAACCTCACTCCCCCGTCCCCTCCCTGTTTTGAATTCACTGGTATTGTGGTGAACGCTCTAGTTGTGGAGCTGTGAGTTTAGACTAGTGACAAATGTAGGGACTTTATCTGGTGTTATTGGAGAGTTTTCTGATGTTTTAGACCCGATTTACACAAGAACGGTGCGTTTCTACGGCAACGTCGTTTTGTGTGCTTGGAAACAGAAGTTTTTAAAACAGGCTTCAGAGCGGACGTCTTTGAAAACGTGTTTGTGTAAACAGGGAAACAAAACTTTTTGTGTGACTAGCATTTAATCAGACCTACAAAGTTAGACCTGACATTGTCTGAATACGACTTTCTTAAATCCTTAACCCATTACATCCGTGCTCGCCGTGCACACATAGGCGAGTTTCTTTAATGACTCAGCTTTATTTAATAGCCACTCATTCTGTATACAACGGTAAACAACTGACATGTGACACTCACATGTCAGAGCAGACCCAAACCACTCCACGTTCACACTGTGAATGGATTGTGAATGTTCTCTCCACCTTGGATATCCTTCTCTTAGGTTTACATGAGAATAGAATCGAATACAATCATTATACACAAGGTACAACAAAATTAAGAAGCAACTACTGTGGTGCATAAAATATATATATATATTTTGTCTGTTCTTACTCTCCCTTTGATACCAGTACATGGGTCAAAACGTCTGCTTTGAAATTAGTAGAGTTTGTTCCACCTGAGAATGTTTGTGCCTTCAGAAAAGGGATGGGCAGCTCTATCAAAACTGTGATTGTATCTGATCCGAGGGTCACATGATCAACATTCATGTCAGCATTAAATAGGGATGGGACTCGCAAACCGGTTCTTTCTGAGAACTGTTTGCTTGCCGGTCAATTCCGCTTAATGGTTTTTCTTATGTGGCAAATACGTGATGATGTCACACGCAAGCAGCGTGTTGTTTAAACACTGATCAGGTGAAGCTGCTCATGTTTTCATGGAGCGATGCTGCGCTTGACGAGAAACGGACGGAGATTTACAGACACCGTACAGTTAAGCGGGCACTGGTGGCTCCGTATTTAGGAGTCAGTGATGATTTGCGATTTAGTTTTTTGTCAGTTTAGACAGTGTTTGAAGGCTGTTTGAAGTGGTCAGGACAGGAGGGGGGGGGGGCGGACGGTGCTCCTAATGAGCAGTCCCCTCAACAGCTGGAGACACCTTAAGTCCAAAACCATCTTGTATCCTTCCTGACAAGGCAAACATGCTCATTTTTCTTCTACCACAGTTGATAAGTGCAGCTGTACTTTTGGTTAATATGTTCTTTTTTACAGATGAATTATATGTTTTATGTCTGAATTAGTTTTAAATCAAGTTGTTGAAGTTCAAAATATATATACGTATATATACTGTAAATATTAAGTGTCATTTATTCTACATAATATAAGTCATAATCCAGTGAAAACTACAGTATCTATACCTGGTAGATTAAAAGAGAGCTGATATTCCTGCAGAAAATTAAATAGAAAAAGATAAAATAATAAAGAGTTAAAGCAAACAAATCCATTTGTATTATTTCATTCCCTCACACAGTGAGAATTGGTAAGGAATCGGAATCGTTAAGTTCTTATCAATTCCCATTCCTAGCATTAACACAGGGGAAAAAATAGTTTTATCTTTTTCTTTTTTGTGATTTAGTGTATTTTTCTGTCATTTTCTGCATTTTTCTTGTCGATCTGTGCTTTTTTGGGGTCACGTTCTGTGTTTTTGTTGTTGTTTTCTGTATTGTCCTGTCATTTTGTATCATTATATTAACAGATAGTGTGTCTTTGGAGCTATTCTGAAATGTGTTTTTGTTTTGTGTGTTTTTGTTGTCATTTTGTTTAAGTGGTTGTTGTTATTTTTCTATTATTTTTTTGTGTACTTTTTGCATTTTGCTGCCAATTTGTGTGTTTTGGGAGTTATTTTGTGTATTATTGTGGGCTTCACAATCCTTCCAACTTCATGAATTACAATTTTGGGGATTTGCTTTGGGGGAGGAGAAACCCTGCGATTGAGACTTTTTACGCTATTGTACTTTTACTACAGATAGAACGTGAATGCGCATTGACTTTAGTTGAGCAGCCAATAGTAACAGCCAGTTCGCGGAGCACTCAGTTTGGCTGAAAGGTCACGTTGATTGATTTGATTTTTAAAGCTTAAATAAAAAGATTCATTACAAAGTCATCTCAATGCACTTATCAAAATATAAAATACATAATAAGAAAGAAAAAAAATGCAACAAGATCCACATGAACAAGCATTTAGCGACAGTGGGAAAAAAACAACTCTTTTTTTCTTTTTTAACAAGAAAAAATCTCCGTTAGAACCAGGTTCAGAGGTGGCAGCCATCTGCGTGGACTGGTTGGTGTTAGTGGACAGAAGGACCAACAGAACAGGATAGAGAGATAGACCATCAGAGTGTCTCAGACTAGTTGAGCCGTGAACCACAGATCAGGAAGTGACATCATCAGCTTCACGACACCTGAAATAGAGCAGAGAGAGAAGGACGAGGAGAAGACACTGACTGCAGAAAAACATGATACATTATTATCAAGTCAGCCTGTGTTGGTCTTGGGCCTCACTCCCGTTGACCGTTCACAGACGAGCCCATGTCCGCTCTAGTGGTTAGGTTATGTTATGATTCAGTCCTGTTTATGCGGAGTGTAAATCATAACCAGCTACATCAGAATTTGAGTCTCCTCCCATTTATAGAACCAGAAAATGTGACAGTTTACGGACGAGCCCATGTTCGCTCTAGCGATCAGATTGTTATGATTCAATCCTGTTTATGCAGACTGTAAATCATAACCAGCTACATCAGAATTTGAATCTCTTCCTGTTTATGTGAAATCTAACAGCAACCTTTGATTAAAATATAATCAAAGGTTAGGATGAATTTATGACCAAATGAAGCAAAAAAAAAAAAACTTACATACTGCAGCTTTAATACATTTTAAACATATTTACAGTGTAAACCATGTGAACAATTATTCTTGTTTATGAGTGAACACAGACAGTGGCTCACTCAATCTCTGTATAATAATAATAATAATAATAATAATAATAATAATAATAATAATAATAATAATAATAATAATAAATTAAGATAATAATAATAAAAATAATAACACATTAAAACAAAATAAAACTGATAATGAAAAATGATAATCATCATCATGTGACTGTGGCACCCTGCTGTTAATTGGTCGTGTATCAGAGCAGATGTTGGCCACAGCACCTCTAGTGGTCAACATCAGATCCTGCAGGAAGCCCAAGAAAAATACTATCCAGGCTGTAAATCCCTCTGCACATCAGCCCTTCAGATTTTAAGTGTTGTAAAGTATGTTGGGAGGTGATGCATTGACCAGTTCTGAGGTAACACCACTTTCAATTTATAGCTGCTGCTTTGTAGCAAAGCTAAATCAATGTTTATAAGCACTAGGGAAACCTCCAGAGATCAGAAACGAGGCTCATCTCTGTCATCAGAACTTACAGCCTGCAGCTACACACACACACGGCCTGGAATAAGGAATTAATGGGCTCATATAATGTTTGTTTGAGCTGTTACACCCAAACGAGCTTTTAATTATAGAGGTGTGCTCTGAAGTGAGGCAGAAAATGTGCTCGTGTCGGCAGAAAATCCTCCTGGTTGCAACCAGAGCAACACTCAGCGTTTTCATCTCCTGCAGCTCACTGGAGTGTGTACACGTGACTTCCCTGATTAAAGTAATGAACTTATTTAAGTGCTGCAAATAATAATGAGCGTCTTAAAATACCAGTGTTAAGTAGCACTCTCATTTGCTCCGTTAAACTTTAGAGCTTATTGACGCCTGTTGGATGGAGGCGAGCAGGTTCAACCAAGCGTGATTTAAATCTCACTTACTGTACATTGATTCTAATTTGTGTCGCACTGAAACATAGTTGGTAATATACGCAACTAAGCTTTCATGTTTCATAGTGTAAGTATAAATTTGATATTGGAGGTAATTATCAACCATTAATAAACTCTATTAGTATGCTATTTTGGAGTACATGTGCTCATTTTTGGTTCATTAGTGCATGATAGACTTTACTAGTGAAGTTAAAACTGTCACTAATAAGCATGATATGCTAATAACGGGGAGAGGAAAGCAAATTCAGGCTTGCCATTGGCTTCCGAAAATCTTACGATTTTATATTACTCAGCAATCAGGGAGCTGTATGTGGTTCTAATCCCTCCTACTTCATTTGCTACGTGGAGGGGAGGCAGACATGGTAACAGGTGGCCAAAAATGGTCTTAAAGTGCCAAAAAGGTGGCAGGGAAAGAGTGAAAAGTGACTAAAATGGGCCAAAGGCAGTCAAGAGTGCCCAAAAAATAGGCAAAAAAAAGAGGAACCAGGTGGTATTTAATGACAAATAGCTAATATGGGCAAAATGTGGCAAACACTCGTGAAAAAGGGCAAAAATGTGGAACCAAAAGAGGCAAAATGTAAGGAAAAAAGGAAACAAGTGGTATTTATTGGGCAAAAGTTAACTTATTTGCATGAAAAGTGGCCAAAAAAAATAAAGAACGGACAAAAATTTGATTGTGTCAAAAAGAAAACGACAACAAAATATACTGAATAATAAAAAGAACAGAGACAACGATAAAATACACAAAATGACACCAAAACACACACGCTAAGAGAGAAAAACAACAACAAAGACACACTAACTGATCACCACAAAATACACAAAAACAACAGAGAAACATAACTACCACACACCACCAGAGACACACACACTGAACTAGAATAATTAAAATAATACCAACAACACACAAAAACAACAACAAAAACACACAAAATAAGATTAAAAAATATTCTGAATAATATAAACAACAAAATACACAAAATGACAGAAAACACACAAAATGATGATAGAAATGATTTTGATTAGAACAAGAACTGAAAATACAAGTCATTCATGGATTGTTTATTTACGGTAGCCAATCAGGTGAATTTAGCTGGGAGCGCCATGTTGGCCTGCTTGTGGGTGTGTCTTGTGTGTTTGTTCAATTATTGTTGGTTTAGAAGAGAAATATAGGGAAGTCAGTGTAACTTAGATCACAGGTAAAATGGAATTATGAATACAACAGAAACAGAGAATTCATCATTTTGTGATAATTTGAACATCTTTTTGCCATGTTTTTGTCTTTCCTGACATAATCTGTTTTACATGCTCACATTTACATAACCTCGTATACTCAATAACTGACTTTTGCATAATGAGTAGAACAAATGACATGTTTAAACAGTTCTTCTTTACAGTAAGACAATAACCTTAAAACATATTTTTCTAGTACTGCTCAGGGTAATATGGTGCTCCAGGCGAGAGTAGACTCTGGCGCCCCAAAAACACACAAAAATGACTCCAAAAATCCAGCAAAAATACGCAATTAAACAAGAAAAATACAGTTAACAAGAAAAACACACAAACCCTTTATTCTTTCCTGGTATAAATGCTCAGATTGGTCATAATTCTGACATGAATGTTGTTAATGTTTTTAATGTTGGATCTGAAAATTCCATTTTTATGGCCTTAAAAAAAGGTATAAACTAACACCAGTGAAAACAGAACTGAGAGGAAAACGCTTGAAGGAGCCTTTATCTCACTTCATTGACTGAAACCACCTTTATATTTTTTAATTACAATCCATTTTTTTTTTTTTGTCATGTTTATTAATTTACTTTAACACAAGATTAAGTTTTCGGTCTTGTATTAGAGGTTTGTCAAGTAAATGTGAAGGATGGGTTGGAATTTATCATTCCTATCTTTTAATTATTCATTTATTTTTTTAATTTCACTTTGAGAATTTCATTTTTGCGCCCCTCCAGCAGATGGCACCCCAGGCGACCACCTGGTTTACCTATGCCCAAAGCCGGCCCTGACTACTAGTACACTGAAGTACAAATGACGTAGGGGGGATTATAACCAAATCCAGCTCCATAATTTGTTGTAATATTTTGAAATATCAATGGCAAGCCTAAATATACTTTTACTCGCCTGTTATTAACATATAAGGTGAAACTTTGTGCTTCACTAGTAAATGTACTCACACAGTGGTAAACCAAAAATGAGTAAATCTACTCCAAATGTCAGTACTGGTGAAGTCTGTAGGTGGTTAATATCACTCACCTCAAATGTATGCTGTAATTGCGTTCCATGAATGTACAACAACAATGTACAGATACAAATTAAAAATGAACTTACATTTATTAACAGGCCTTAAATACAAATTGTTACACCTGAAAAGCAGTAAATTGATATGTATCAAAAAAGAAGAAAAAAAATCACTTTAAAATGTGCTTAAATATAAGTCTAAATTAAATAATGAAGCATTATATTACCTTATTTTCTACAGATAATGCTCTTTTGTGTGTGTGCTTTTGTAGATCTGAGCAGCTGATTATTAATTGTGTTTTTTTTTCCTTTCCTCCACAGATGCCCTGCAGGTCACATGATCCGTGTTAACGGCACTAAGAAGTCGTGCGTGTACACGCTGTGTGCGACCCGTCCCTGTCACAGAGGCACGTGTGTGGCCCAGTCGCCCTCTAAGTTCACCTGTCACTGCCCTGAAGGCTTCAGAGGACGTCACTGTGAGACCACGCTGGCCGTGTACAGGGAGGCCGTCGGCCTCAGCTTCAGCTCACTGTTCGCCATCTGTATCTGCTTCATGGCTCTACTCGGTAACCAGCGCCTCTTCTTCTCTGTTTGCTTTTTAACAACGTTTCATGTGAACAGACTGTGGTTTATGTCTCAGTAAAACTCCAAGGCTTCAGGCTGATAATCTGTTATTTTATTAAATGTCATTTAGTCTGTCAACATCAGTGGTGGACAGTCAGCAAGACCTTCTCTGGCTAAACAGCAGCAGAATATACATTACATCATGGGATATTTTTCCACAAATATGTATTAAATTATTCCTCAGGTTGAGATTTAGGATAGTTTTTATCCAATCATATTCAGCCATCATGTGTATCTAAAATCTGCCCTCAGGCCTTCAGTGTGGGCACTAGGGCTGGGCAATATGGTCCAAAACTCATAGCTCAATATTTTTCTCAAATTAGCGATATACAATATTAATCTTGATAATTTTAATTAGGATGAAGTCTGACCAGAAAGACAATTCTGGGTTAAAATGGCTGATACAAAATGCCACAAAGACTCATTTAGTAACAAACAGCTGCACAATATGTGCCACTTTTGCTCCTCTAAGGGACAGCACGTGTGAGTGAGTTCTGCACTGTGGCTTGTTTAGTGGTAGATCTAGGTTAGGACACAATCAGAAATCCATTAAACTGGGCTTTTCGTGCTGTTCTGAGAAGGAGAGAAAGCAGTGACTCCTAAAACATTTTGATACAAAAACAGCTATTGATTTAGGCGATATTGTAATTTTTTATATCGCCGAAATAGTAAACGCGATATATCTTCAATCTGGATATTTTATCCGGCACTCGCGGGCACCAGTGTAGCACCAGTGTAGCACTGGAGCCAGCTAGCGGGCGTAGTACAGGCACATCAACTTCTACTTCCTGTTTCTGACACGTGATAACTTCCCATTCAGGTTGTGCCGTACCTGGTATCAGAGGATAGATCTGGACCTCCTGAGTCTGAAAATGGCGGTAGAGTCTTATATGAGCCGCTGGAGGCAGATCACACATTTTTTTGGATGCAGTATAACGTCTACTAAAAATCGACTTACAAAATAAAAGTCTCCGACCCGGCCGTGTCATCGCTCTGTCCCCGCGAGGATGGAGAACAAACACGGTACGATCAGCTGTTTTTAACGCATCATACGAGGATGCAGGGGGACCGCGATGGCAGCTCTGAGGTAGACTGCAGTCACACAACAAACACAATCAATGTATCACACTTGTTTCCACGTAATGAAGTGGTGTCAGGGTCGGTGCGTGCTGGATCTGGCCCAGGGGCCGCTGGGGGCCGAGGTTGCTTCTTTGGTTGGAAAGAAACTGATCCAATCAGAGTCGTACAGAAAGAACGTCATATATTCTGCATCAAGCAGTGTCAAAACAAACATGGCGCCCGCCACGAAGAACGTGTTCAGAGCTGCTGTTCTGTTTTATAAGACCTGGATATATCATTATATATGGATATATTATTATATATGGATATATCATTATATATTGATATATTGTTATATATGGATATATTGTTATATATGGATATATCATTATATATGGATATATCATTATATATGGATATATTGTTATATATGGATATATCATTATATATGGATATATTGTTTTATATGGATATATTGTTATATTTAGATATATTGTTATATATGGATATATTGTTATATATGGATATGTTGTTATATTTAGATATGTTGTTATATTTAGATATGTTGTTATATTTAGATATATTGTTATATATGGATATGTTGTTATATATGGATATGTTGTTATATTTAGATATATTGTTATATTTAGATATATTGTTATATATGGATATGTTGTTATATATGGATATGTTGTTAGATTTAGATATATTGTTATATTTGGATATATTGTTATATTTAAACATATTGTTATATTTAGATTTATTGTTATATATGGATGTATTGTTATATTTAGATATATTGTTATATATGGATATATTGTTATATTTATATATATTGTTATATTTATATATATTGTTATATTTATATATATTGTTATATTTAGATATATTGTTATATATGAATATATTGTTATATTTATCTATATTGTTGTATTTAGATATATTGTTATATTTAGATATATTGTTATATATGGATATATTGTTTTATTTAGATATATTGTTATATATGAATATATTGTTATATTTATATATATTGTTGTATTTAGATATATTGTTATATTTATATATATTGTTATATTTATATATATTGTTACATATGGATATATTGTTGAAACCACAACAAGAAGAGGTTTTAAAACCATAAGTCTGCTTGGCGCGCTATGGTCGTCACGTCCACTCTTCATTTGATTGGTTACTCTGCGTGTGTTTACTCCGCCCCCTCAGCCCCCAGAACTCAAACACTGGTGAGCTTCCAGACTAATCGCCTGTATGAATAATACAAGGAAATTAGGATGGATTCCAGGCTAACTTGTTCCCACCTCTGATTTAAGCAACTTAAGCTTTTCAAATTAAAACAATCATTTTGCAGGACTAACTTATAATGACCTGATAAAATAACCTCTGAAAGTCAGGGAGGGAATAAAACAAAGAAAACTCTTAGACTTAAATCAAGAATGATCCAACTTCACATGGAAGCAATAACAACCATGTTTCTGATGTGGTTAAATAAAGGTTGAATAAATAAAATAAACACATTTAATATACTGTGGTTTTGCTGATAAATGCTAAACTGAACGACAGACTGAGCTGGAAAAACCTCAACCCTCAGACAAAGCTATACGATGTTTATCCTCTTGGATTTAAAAAGACACAGATGTTAGAAATAAGAGCTTTTACATTTAGGTTAGCAGGTAAGCATTTGGATTTCAGATGGACCTTTTCAGAGGTGAGGAAATAACAGCATCCTGACAGTTGACATGAAATTAGAAAAGTGTTTCTACTGTTCAGGAAAACACTGATGATGAAGTGTGAAAAACTTAACACAAAGCTTTTAATTGGTCGTGTTTCTCACTCTCTGAAGGAGATAAACTCACCAGATGTTTCACTGATTTCTTCCATGTGTTGATGTTGATGTGTTGTCGTGTTATAGCCTGTGAGGATCACTGAGGGATGACGTTATCACACCAAGCCTGAGAAAAAACCTAATAATATCCAGCATTATTATCATCACACTTCCATTCCATCCTGATTACCTCCTCATTGTAGCAGCGTTTATACTCAGGTGAGATTAGCAGGAGGATGGCGTGCTTGTTATACAGTTAGAAAAGGTGAGGAACGTCTACTGGGCTAATCTGACAAAAGTCACAGCTTTTATTATTTCACTTTTCCAAGAAAAGTGAGAAACGCATCGTAGACAAGTTTGCAAACAAACTGCTCATCATATTCCCCTTAAATACTGTAGCTGTGAGTAGCTTTATTACTTTATATGTATTTGTTTTGTTTGTATGTGAACACGTGGGCCGCTGTGTTGATTTTATTCAACGTTCTATCAATGGATCCAGTAGCCTGCTGCGCTCTGATTGGATGAAACAGTTAAAGTGGGTGTCGTCTGTGGTGCTGAACTTTGAATTTGTGTTGGGGACAGTCAGCCAAACGTTCTCTTGTTCTCTTGGTTTGTTTGTTTAAAATGTCATAACCATGTGTAGAAAAAGCCAGTAATATTTGTGTATGTGTACGTTATAAAACAATCTTATCATGAGCTTTATTGGGTCTAAAGCAGGGGTTCTCAACTGGTCTCACCCTGGGACCCACATTAAATAGTAGTGACCCACTTTTTTTTTTTTTAGAATTCAACCAAACAAATTTAGTTTTTCAAAAATAGCTGTTGAAAACTCACATATATAATTTTATTTAAAACATAAATCTGGATATTTTCTTGTGCAACATGCATTTCACAGCAAACCTGTGGAAATAAAAGTATTGTTCAAAATAAAAGACGAGTCCAACACATTACAAAAAACATTAAGTATTGTCACGGCAAATTTGCGGTTGACCTCATTTGGAGACATGATTTATGCTCTGGTTGAATGATGGAGTCCAGTCGAAACATGATGATTTTATAAAAAAAAGATTTATTATAAAACTAAATTAAAAAGGACAAGAGAAGCTTCCATCCTGTAAGAATGAAAGGCAGCCCCCCAACAAGGAGGTCAAAAGGCTCCTGGCAGAGCAAAAAGGCAAGACCCACTCTAACTAACAGTTTCACAGCTTAAGCTTTTATACAGATAACAGAAAAAGTTCCACCCTGAGGTGAGGAGAAGGAGGGGGTCAGATGCCCAACAGTGGAAACGTTTGAGGATGATGAAGACGTGTATATTATGAGGAAGGTTGGGCGCCACTGTTATCTGTCCTTGATAGACTCTGTGTTGCACTGTGGATACAATACGATCTGTAATGTTTAATCTAACATGACTCAGCTGTTCAACAGTGCAAAGAGTAATGGAGTCATCATGTATTAAAACATGACAAATTGTACACATGAACACACATTTGACGATATGATGATGAATATAATAATTGCCATAACAGTATTTATTTATTTTGACCAGCTGTCTGTGACCCACCCAGTACAGGTCCACAACCCACTTTGAGGTCCCGACCCACCAGCTTTTGTCCCGGTATTGATTTGTTCTGCTAGTGATCAGCAAAAAAACCCACACACTACCTTTACATTGGACACGTTACTCTTTCTCAGGTATTTTTACACTTATATCTAAACTATTCATGTTATCCTCCCAGTGCCTTCGATTGGTTGATCTGATATTTAAATTGTCCAGTTTTTGTCTACACACCATGGATCAGCATTCAGATTTTATTGTAACATCAACACAATGACAACAAAGACATGTTACCCACTATAATCAA
This sequence comes from Gouania willdenowi, assembly GCF_900634775.1. Taxonomy (NCBI): domain Eukaryota; kingdom Metazoa; phylum Chordata; class Actinopteri; order Blenniiformes; family Gobiesocidae; genus Gouania; species Gouania willdenowi. The sequence continues at coordinate 4,737,777 of NC_041046.1, forward strand.
TCATTGTGATGTATCTGATTAAAATTGAATAACAGCTTAGACGAGCACAGCTTTATGTTGCCATGACTTCCAACACTGGTGCTTGATTTGAGGATAACTTTAAACTAAAACTGTGCATGTTCAATTCAATTTAATTGGTTGAATTGTGTGCGGCGCCAAAATAAACACAAAAAATGACAGAAAATTCCATAAAACAGCAGAAATACACAAAAGCACTCCAAAAAATGTACAGAATTACAAAAAAAAGACACAAAAATAGCACACAAAGCTCTCATTGGTCTATATTCTAAATGCTGACATGAACAGAGGAGACCTGTTATAGTTATGCCAAGGCCAATGTATTTGTATAGAACATTTCAAGGCAATTTAATGTGTTTTAAATGACTTTACTGTTTTAAAGTGTGTTTGCACATTTTATGTGATTTATTTTTTTGGTTTTGAAGAAGAAGAATCATATTTTTGACCTTTTTCAGTAACATTTTTTACTTATTTTGTTGATTTTTGATTGATTCATTCTTTTGATTATTGAGAGGGGGGTGCAACATACACAACCGTTTGGGAACAACTGTGGGTCACAGTTTTATACATAAGGCTGACATTATCTGTTATTAGCATTAATAAGGTGTCATGAAGGCTGTTATTAAGTGTTGTTTGCTAGTTTATGACACCTTTGGAGCTATGTTGGCCTTTTTTAGGTTAGGAGGAGGGATCTAGTGGGGTTAGGTAGGATTAGGGTAACGAACGACACTTAATGACAGCCTTCATGGGACCTTATTTATGCTAATGACAGGTGTCGTGTCATGTAATGTCAGCCTTTATGGCTAAAACTTTAAGTAAACTGTTACCAAACTGTGTTATAGTGTGGCTAATGTTGGCTTACAAAACAACAGATGGAGTTATCTTCTGAGCTCCTTTAATTTACATCCAACTCTGTGATGTGTGATGGACAGAAACGTCTCCTCCATGTAGTTCAGGAGCAGCTCTAGAAGACAGATGTCCTTTATTTTTCTCCTTTTAAAATCCACAGTTTCATGTGGAGCTCTGAATATTCATCCCGTGCTTCTACCGTGGGCTGTGTTTACTATTCCTAAAGGATGCTGAGTGGAGACAGAGCCTCAGGCGGCGTTGTTCACAGAGAATCGTCAGCGCACTGACACGTTCCTTTTGTTTAATTGAGGACAATGAAAGGGAAACAGAATGAGGAACGTGAGGAAGAGCAAAGAATGGCAACAGAATGTGGATCACAGGGACTCAGAACAACAGCCTGAGCTGAACAGAACCAAGAGAAGACATCGTCTGTGTGTGTGTGTGCGCGTCTCATTTCTGATTCCACATCCACACACAGACCATCATTCCTCGTTTGCGTCTTCTTGCCTTTTCTTTAAAATGTGTCGTGTGACAAGTGTGACACCCGACCTTGATCCTGACGTGGTTTGGTTTTATTTTCAGCGTTAATGACTTGATTTGTAGGCCGACGCGCTGCTGTTTACCCAAACCTGCAGAAAGTCAGATGATCAATGTTCTCAGGGTGTTTCTAGTGGCTTTAAATGGTCGAGGCACGCCGTGCTCAATCGGTCAAGCCGTCCTTTATGAAATTTAAGTAGCAACATGGAAGGTTTGTCTACTGCTAATGAACAGCAGAGGTGGCAAAAGTACGAGTGTTCAGTGCTCAAGTAAACGTATAGATACTTGAATAAAAAATGTAAAAGTAAAGGTATTAAAGTTGCTCCCCGACGTGAGTAAAAATCAAAAAGTAAATGCTACTAAAAGTAAAACAAATAATAAAACAGGGTTTTAAACCAGCAAATTCCATATATTTAATTTTTTTAAGAACTTGTAGAAAACTGGTACACGGAAACAAGTTAAATATGTTACCTTTGACCACATGGAGAATTTAGCGCTCATTATAGATAACATTTGTAAATAAAATGTGTCGAGATAAAAAAAAAGTGCAAATGCTTAATTAAACTCAGAGCAAAAGGTAAAAGGTTGTTGGTTCGAGGGTTGTTCTATGTATGTAAGTAAGTAGTTTATTTATAAAGCGCTTTTTGCAGATAAAATCACAAAGTGCTGTACAGAGTTGTAGTAAAAGTACAAGTGCAACACAATAGAATAATAAAACAAGAGTGCATAAATATCATAAGAACAGCAACATGGGTCTTTTCTTGGTCTGAGTTCCTTTAATCATGTTCATGGTCTGTGTCCCTTTAGTTTAACCTAATAAGTTATTTTATTAGTTTATAAAGCCCCACACGTCCCGATGACCTATCACAGATGGTTTTAGTTTCTGAACCCAGACGGACCCTCAGAACCTCTAGTACTGATCTTTTAACTGTTTCAAAGAGTAAAAAATACAACGTTTGGAGACTCTTCAGTTTTTATTCTCCATGAGGGTGGAACAGTCTGAGAGGTGTTGTAGGAGGAGCCGAGAGTATCACCATTTTTAAACGTAAGCTAAAAACATATTTATTCCGTCTGGCTGTTATGGAGTGCTTAATGAGTTGTTTTTTTATGCTTAATTTTATGTTTTATATGTTTACAAATTCCTTCCTTTTCTGCTTTGTTTTTATTTAGGACTATTTTCTTATTTTACCATCTTTTTAATAATCTTATTAAATTATTTCTGTGTGCATTAGTCTCTAAAGCTTTTTTTAAAATCATTTTAAAATAAATTTTAACTTTTGTAAGAAAACTGCTGTAGAAATAGTTTGATTGATTGATTGATTGATTGATTGATTGATTGATTGATTGATTGATTGATTGATTGATTGATAGGGATGGGTACCTTTCACATTTAAAGCGATACTCAGTATCAATACTCAACGCTACCATTTTTTGATACTTTTGTGTGATAATAAATGGTAAATAATAAAATCATAAAATGTTCCAATTTACCATATTTATTCCTCATAATATTAATATCAATAACAAACTTCTTCATCATTAAAAACCACTGCGCTGTTTTTTGTTTTTGTTTTTTTAATAATAATGTACAAATTAAAAAGCAGCTTTATGTGACATGATTCTATGTTGCAAGTATTTCACTTGCATTTGAGAGAAGCAACCAATTTTCCACCAAAAGAACCAATATTTCATTCAGTGCTAGTGCCAGAGTTTAGTTGGTTCTAATCCTGTTAATTCTAAGAACCGTGTGTGGGAGGAGCCTGTTTACTTTATTCAGCCTGTGAAGCTGCGAGGTAATGGGATTGTCATGTTTCTGTGTGGAGCGGGGGTTCGGTTGGTTTAAAAAGCGGAGCCGCACTTTGGACTTCTTTCTATCAGCTGTCGTGAACCCAGAGTCATTACGCTTGTGTGTGCAATGTTGTGTTCAGGTACTACACAGGATTTTGCCTTCTCTTCCACTCTCTCACAGTCACAAGGATGCGTTCAGGTACCCAAACATGGCACCGTTTGATTTCACATGAATCAGTACCAGGTAGAACGGAAGGAACTCTACCTAAGAAAGTACCAAATTTGGCACAAATCCCTACTAGTTAGTTTCTATACGATGCTTTAGCTGAACTCTCTCACGTGTCACAGGTGGTTTAATGTTTAGGAGAGTGGATTAGCCATTAGCGTTAGCTCATATGTAGCAGCTACTTTAGCGTTTCTTCTTCTTACAGCAGATTCTAATTCTCTGGTGTGATTTTTTGGTGATTGTGTTGTTCCAGCGTGAGATGATGGTGATGGATCAGGTAATGCAGGGGTGTCAAACTCTGTTTAGTTCAGGAGCCGAATACGAAGTCGTTTGATTTTTTAACATTCATGTCCCCAAGTTTGTACTTTAAAAGATGTATAAATGATACATAAAGTATGTAATGCGCCTACAATATTCAGGCAATAAGTGATAGATCTTGTCTTTTAAATTTCATTCATTTTGTGACCAATTTTTTATTTAATTTGGGGAAATAATGTGAAATAATTTAAGGAAAATTGAATTCTTTAAACAATTTGAGATTTAAAATGACTACAGCCATGTAATAAAAGCAGGGGAACATTGAGATCACCCAATTATTATAGTTTAATTGAATTTATTACATTATTTGAACCGATTATTTGGTAATAATTTAGACATTGTTTTATGTTTATTCTTTCTTTTTAACTTTCTCCTGAAGGCTGAAATGGATGGTCTAAACTAAAGGTTCAGTTTTGGCCCCTGGACCTTGAGTTTGACACACGTGAGCTAAGGTGACCCACTGACACTCACAGAAAACATCAGCACAGAGACACAAAGTCTCTGTGTAACCAGCTATTGCCCCTCAGTATTAATACTTCATGGCCCAGGCTTCTGAATTAAACATGTTGCTTGAATATTAATGTGACACAGAAATATGTCTACATTTGATCCTTTGAACTTACATGTGTCTGAGTTTTGTCAAACCTAGGGTGACCACGTGTCTGCTTTTACCTGGACATTTCCTCTTTTCACGTCCTGTCCAGGGGAGTCAGGATAGATTCTAGAAATATATGGAAACAACTGGATTTCACAGGGAACTTTGAATATCTTAATTTAGAACAGTGGTTCTAAACTTTTTCAGCCTGCGACCCCCAAAATAAAGGTTCCAGATACCAAACATTGAAGAACAGTCATGTGGAGACAGGACCATCCATAAGGGGGAATAAAGGGGAGAGATTTTTGGGGTCCATCCATAAAGTCAGTAAAATGATGGTCCATTGTTCTATGAATCTGTGATAACCACATTTATTTATTCATCTGAATAATATCCACTGTTATCCAGGAATGTTTATGATTATTATATTCATCTTAAAGATGGAAATCCTGGTTTTAATCAGGAATAAAATAGTTAAAAGTGACCAAAAATGGGAGAAAAGGTAATGAAATGGGATTTTAAAAACCACATATTGGTTAAATGTTGCAATTAGAGTGAGCAAAAATAGACAGAAAAAGTGGTAAAAAAAAGGTTCAAAGTGTCAATATTGGTGTAAAAGTTGGAAAATTTGGTTTAATGGGCATGACAAATCATGAATGTGGTTCAATTGGCAAAAATAAGCATGAAATATGGTGAAAAGAGGTTAAAAGTGACAATAATTGGTCAATATTTGCAACATTAGGTGGAAAAGTGGTGGAAAATGACTTGAAAGTTGAAAAAAATGTGCAGAAAAGATATTGAAATTTGAGTGTGAAGAAATGAGAGTAATGTAGCAAAAATGCAATAAAAGGAGCAAACATTTGACAGGAAAAAGTGATGGAAATAGGTTAATATTTGGTGAGTTTGGTGTAAAAGGTGGTAAAATAGTTATAAGTTGCTTATCAAAAATGGCCAAAAAAAGTGGTAAAAAGGGTTCAAAGAGTCAATATTGGCCTAAAAGTGGCAGAAATGGGGGGAGGCGGGGTGGAGGTGGGGTGGAGGTAATGTAGTTTAAAATGTACAAACAGTTAGTTTGAACTGGCAACTAATGAGCATGACAAATGGTGAATGTGGTTAAATTGGCAAAAAATAATCATGAAATATGGTGAAAAGAGGTTAAAAGTGACAATATCTGGTCAATATATGTGACATTAGGTGAAAAAGTGGTGGAAAGGGTTTATAAGTGATGAACATGTCTGGAAAGTAGAAAAATGTGCAGAAAAAGAATTGAAATTTGATGAAAAAGTGTCAGAAATGGGAGAAATGTAGCAGAAATACATTAAAGATATACTTATAGCATATAGTAGACAATATATACTCACTGAGTTTGTAGTGTATTGTACAGAGTGTGACATTTATATCTTGGAGATTTCATAGTATAGAGTGGGCGTGTATTAACTGCTTAAGGAGCCACGCCCATAATTTAAGATTTATTTTTTGAATTTCCCCTGTAGTGACAGGTGAGCCAACACCATCGCTTTAGTTACTTTTTAATTATTTCTGCTCCTTTTTTATTTAGAATGACCTCTACTATGTAAATAAGCTGAGCCTTGGCTACGTAACGATCAAATCCTCCCCCAGGAATTAAGTCTGTGCAGCAACTGTTGCATTGATTAACACACACACACACACACACATTCCAAGGTCGCGCTTGTTTACCGTTCCATTACTCCAGAGTAAAGAGCACAGACATACGTTATTTAAACATACATGGGATTATATCTCATTAGAACAGAGCTGAGCTTTAGGGTGAGAGGGTGAACAACTCATAATGAGTCTATTTATACTGTGTGAGATGTAAATGAAAAGTTTTATCGTTAAAGGATCACGGCCTGCATTTCAGTTACTAAATACTGAGCATATGTAAATGTTCACTAATCGGTAAGAAGTGGAATGTGTGAATCAGACAAATGTGTAAAAAGTACTCACATTACTGTAATTTTGTAGCTTTTATGCGTACTTGTACTCATTTGAGTATATTTCTAAATCAGAAATTTTACTTGTACTTAAATACATTTTAAAAGAAGTCATTTGTTACTTTCTTACACCGAACGTTGCTGAGTAAATGATTATTTTTGTTTTAAAGGGGACACATCATGCTATTTTTCACCAATCTCCATTTGTTCTAAAAACCCTAACAAAATAGTATTTGAGTTTATTTTCATAAACTTGCCTGTTTTCTAGAGTTTTACCCTCTGAAAAGTCACTTTCTGAACCGTTCTGAAATGGGGCCGTTTTGGGGCCTACTTATGCATATTCATGAGTGGGCGTGTCTACAGACGCTGACTCACTTCATGTCTCGCTCTTTTACAGGGTGGTCAGTGATCACCAGAGCCATTTTATTTTTGCCATCCACACATTGTTATTGTTTTCAGTTAAAAAACTTCACATTACAGTAAAACAGTACGTTTCAGGGTCTCGCAGCAGCAGCAGTCATTCAAGCTCACTTTCTCCTCCTCTGCTCTTCTAACTACAGGAATAGTGCATTAAATATGATAATAATTTGTTCTCTCCAACTGCTGCGTCGCATTGTGTCACAAACACGTCAGATCAACAATACGAAGCAATAAAACAGGTTCGTCAATGCGCCGAACCACAGAGCGGGGTACACCTCCCCATGAACTAATAGTGCTGACACCACAGCGTGCGTTCACTGTGGAGGCGTGGCATCGGCGGCAGGAAAGTTCTGTATTTAGTTTTACCGGTAGCCATCAGTCCTTCGCTAGCAATAAAAACAATGGTGGACTTCTGCAAAAATTTTCATCAGGTTGGGGGTGGAGTCCATAGGTGGAGTTACCAGCCGAGGGGAGGGTATTTCATTTGTGACGTCACAAATGTGCAAAATTTTAAACAGAGTAATTTTCTGTGTTATAAGACGTACAAAGACCACAAATAAACAACTGGATGGTTTTATTTCACCTTTTGTGTTGGTGGACACTCAAGTTACCTCATATGTGATCAAAAAACTGCAAAAGTGGTATTTTCATAACATGTCCCCTTTAAAATATTCAACAGACATTATGAAACTACGAAAAAAAATGAAATGACCAGACAACAATCAAATGCATCACATCATAGCCAACCAATCAGATTAAACGTAATACATGGCACCAAAACAGCGTTGAATGCAGGTTATTTTCTTATTTTGAGTATTTTTGGAGTTATTTTGTGTTTTGTGTTGGCTTTTTATTTCTTTCAACTTCTGTAATTTACCGTTTTTGGGGGATTATTCCCAGAATTCTGACCTTAATCTAACTTTTGACTCAGAGTTCTGACTTTTTTCCTCAAAATTCTTACTTTAATCTCAGAATTCTGACTTTTTTCTCAGAACATTAATAATAATGATAAAAAATAATCCTCTTCCATGGATATTGGATATCTGTCCGATATCAGCAACAAAAACATTATTAAATGGATTATATTGGCCTGTATTTAAAATCTGTTATACAAGCACTTCTTATAAAACTCAACTAAGTACGTTTCATTCAACAAAAAAATTCCCCCAATGATTGATATTATTCTGATGCTCATGATGTAACAGGAACATGTGAATATTTTGACCTGGAAGAATGTTTCTGTATCTGATGACTGTATGAACAGAACGTGACCTGGTCATGTATCTAATGAAAAGCTGCCACTCTTCAGAAACACTTACAGTATATAAGACATAAAAAGAGGAATCTCCTCAAACAGAGCCTGATTACATCATGAATGTTAAATTCAAAGTGTCTGAAGGAGAGAAAGAGTAGGATTACATAAATAATCCAATCAGCACATTAACAGCCGTATAAGAAACGTATTCTTGTGTCTGCAGAATTGGTGACAGGTGTGTTTTTAAAAGCATTTTAGTGATAAACCCTGAGGAAGATTTTTGCGATTTATCAAAAACACATAATTGTCAAATATATTTTCTTCAAAACATTTGTTTATGTCACATTTGGTACCAAAATGTCAACAATAATGAGACACATCTTCAACAAACCAATTATTTGGGTCTATTTTGACCGTCAGATGACAAAAAGTGACAAAATAAGAATTTGTTTTGGGAATAATTTTGCACAAGATTTTCTATAACATCATTAATCTTCTTTTTTTATTTTATCTTTCTTGGTTATTGGCAGGTTGCAACCCACTTGAACAGGTGCATATCGCCACCTACTGTACTGGAGTTTGTAAACTAGGGTTGGGGTCAATTACATTTTTAATTTACAGTTACGTTTTCAATTATCAATGTTCAATTACAATTCCGTTATGATTACAGTGACCAGTATTTTTTTCCAATTACAATGAAATTAAAAATTTTTATCCTCAGAAAGTTAATTACAATTACATTCTCAATTACTAAAATTCAAGTACAATTAATCCCAATTACTGAGCCAGAAAAAAATAACCTAATACAAGTTAACCCTCCTCTTGTGTTAGCTTTCTGTTAGCATCTCTAATGATAACAGCTCCTAGATCAGCTGTAAAATACAATTATCTATCATCTCATATATTTGCTATCTATTGATTACATTGTCAGGCTTCCTAATCAATAAAAATATAGGTTTTAATGTTTTTGGTGTGGGCATCTGAGCCTTTTTTCATTCAATTTCAATTTTTTTAATGGTAAAATGTGGGAAAGCTTGATATGAAACATATTTTAATAATTGTTAACTACATGTGTGTAGAACTCTACATAGAGCTATAACATGGTTGACTCCCTACAGCCAGCCGTTCAAGGCCGGTTTATCTGTTCTCCAGGATGTTTGTGTCGGCTGATGCTCCGCCCCCTGCTCCTCTTCCCCACCACCAGGAGGAGGAGGACGCGCTCTCCTAGAATGTTGTCGTGATTGTGAGTTTTGTGCTTTTGTGCTGAGGAGTTTCTTCCTAGTCCTACACTGTGTTGCCCTAAGGGTACATAGTTTAGAACCCGCCTTTTTTCCCCTCTACTCTCCTCCTGTTTTCCCATTTTTCACTCAAACATGATGGTGCCGCAGATGGCTGCCTCGGTGTGTTGGTGCTCATGTTCTTCTCACCAACTGCCTAGTTAATTTCCTTGTGCTGTTTTAAACTGTGCCTGGAGATTGAAATTCTTTCTAATTCTGATTCTCAACAGAATTCCCCCGCTGAGTGTGTTTCTCAGAAGTTTCCTACTATTTGATATTTATGTGTTTTTTATAAATTGTGAAAATTGTCACCATGGGTATATCATCAAAATGTGCTAAAAACACCCCTGCTACCAATTCTGGAGTCCACAAGAACCATTTCTCACTTCCTTTATATCATGCTTTCAAAAAAATGCAGCAGTGTTTTGTTCTACCTCTCTCTCTCTCTCTCTCTCACACACACACACACACACACACACACACACACACACACACAGACTGTGTCACTGTGTCTGGCGCTCGCTCACTATGAAGCAGCTCGTCTGGAGTAAAGTGGATGCATAATGAGGACGAGCACAGAGTGAAGTAACAGGCTGGAACAAAACAATTTAACAATGATGACCTGGTAGATGTGACGAGAGAAATAATGACAGAGGCAGAAAAACAACGCAGGAAAAACAAAGTATCAGGAAGCTAATCGGACACAAACTCAGTGGGAGAGAAACCAGTCCTCGAGAACAGTGTTTCTCAAACAGGGGTACGCCACTGCACTGCAGGGGGTGCTTCAGAGAGAGAGTGGAACATTAACACATAATAGCATTACAAATATGGGTTTTATGTTTAGTTTTAGTAAGAAATTACAGTCATAATAGTGACTATAGTAATGATCTTGATTAGAACATGAACTGAAAATACTAGGGTCACACCAGGCGAGTGATGATTAGAAATAATAAAAACTATAGAAATAAATCTATTCAGGAGGCACTAAATACTGTTTCATTCCACTAATTTACAAAATGTTTTTTTTAAAATGTGTGTTATCACTCATTTATTCCATCATTTTGTTCTACAGTTGTTGTTTATAGTATTTATAGCAAAACGTAGTCAGACATACTTGGATTCAGAAATAAGAAATAAAGGGAACCAAACATTCACCAGAGGTGGCAAAAGTACTCGTCTTCACTACTCAAGTAAAACTATAGACACTTGAATAAAAAATTGCTTTGGTTAAAATAAAATTACTGAAGTTGCTCCTGTACTTGTGTAAAAGTTAAAAATGTACATGTTACTAAATGTACTAAAAAAGTACATAATGTCCCTTCAATAATAAGACAGGGTTTTTAAAACAACAAATTGAATATATTTATTTTTTAATAACTTGTAGAAAACTGGAACATGGAAAAGTTAAATCTGTTAACTTTGAACACATAGAGAATTCAGCACTTATTTTAGATACAATTTGTAAAAAAGGAGTAGAAAGTACAGATATTTATCGCAAAAAAAAAAGAGTAAAAGTAAAAAAAAAATTTTTTAATCCTCTTACTATTATTGGGGTCAATTTGACCCATTCAGTGTTCTCTGTGTGTGTGCGTATGTGTGTGTGTGCGTGTGTGTGTGTGTGTGTGTATGTGTGTGTGTGTGTGTGTGTGTGTGTGTGTGTGTGTGGTGTGTGTGTGTGGTGTGTGTGTGTGTGTGTGTGTGTGTGTGTGTGTGTGTGTGTGTACTTTAACTCCAGTCAATATTAGACTTTCCTCAATGGATGATTCTGTTTCACAACAGTCTGAATAACTCTTATTTATTATTATTATTTCTGTTCCATAGTGACAGATGTGTTATTTTATACTCCTTAGAATTATTATATTGGCTTTGGTAAAGTTATTATGACACAGAAGATTTTTTCTCTATTCCTAAAAACTCATGGAGATGATTTATTTTAATCAGATGAAGACTTCGTGTAGGCATCGGAGATTTGTACATAAGGCTGACATTACGCTAACATTATCTGTCATTAGCATTAATAAGGTGTCATGAAAGCTGTCATTAAGTGTGCTAAATTATGACACCTTTGGAGCTATGTTGGCATTTTATTGGTTAGGTGGAGAGATCTGGTGGGGTTAGGGTTAAGAATTAGGGTTAGGATTAAGATTAGGGTTAGAGTTAGGTTAATGAAGGGCATGGGTTAAGTTAACGAATGACCCCCCTTTATTTTGTTTTGTTATATTGTTGTTCATGTAACATAAAAATGTAAATAAAGTTTAAAAAACCCTCAAGGGTAAAATGTGTTGTAATTCAATTGAATGTAATTAGAATTGTTCCATTAAGTGAATACTTGTGTTAGCATGAATCATGACTGACAGTAAGTCCATGTGGTGACTTCTTTCTCCTTACGTGTGATGCTGTGCTTGTGAGGGACTTTTTAAAGCGACTCTCAGCTCTGACACTTAAAGTTGACAAAAAGAAAATGTTGGACGGATCTATTTTAAACTCAAAAGCAGAATTGTCACATTTTGAGTTCATATATGAGACTAGCCTGCTGCGGATAAAGATCGTTTTATCTTTTCCTACTTTCCCAAGAGTGTGGAAGAGTGGTTTTAACGTCAAAGACCTCCTCCTCCTTCTTAAAGCACCTTCTGATGTGTCTCTGTCAGATGTTTTCTTTGGTTTTTTCTCCCAGAAATAAAGTGTTTTCACCTCTGCTTTGCACCTAAAACGCATCTTTAGACAAGTCTGTGATCAAACCAAACTAATGTGTATTTTATGGAAAACTATGTGTTTTCTTACTTAGTGTGACTATATTTTGATTTTTAAAAAAGAGAATTTTTGGGCCAAACCCAGCAGTATTCAACGTTTTCTTGACTCTACATTGTAGAGGTAAAAGATGAATAAGTTGTTATTGTCCGTAAGATATAAAATACATTTCTCTATCTATAACAAAGACTTAATCTGTAATCAGCGGTGACTCAAGTCAATCACCTTCATTATGATTACAACAATCTGTCCTTGAAAAATCTCATACAAACCTTAAAATATCTTTTTCTTTGAAACAATGAGAAATATCTCCCCTAGAAACTAAAACTATAACAAAAAACCCTCAAGGTTTACAAAACATTAGATAATCAATAAATATTCAAGAATTAACTGACCATAACTTCCTTTATTATCCAGGAGGGTTCTCCTGCTGACATTTTTAATTAAATCCACGAGTATTTGTTCTCTTTCAGTCTTTATTTTCTCTCTGCTGCGTGTCTGATGATTTTGTCAAAACAAAGCAGGATCTTCAATGATTTCATCATGTGAGTTAAATTACCGTAATGAACCATATCAGCTGTAACTACTTAGCTTTCAGAAACTGGTAGAATTTCTCCGATAGAGCAAAAATTAGCAAAGTCACGGCCTTTTAAATTAACGTGTTCCCACAGATGCGTTCAGGGTCCCTGGGAAACCTGGACATTTTCATCTATTTATAAAATCATAAGACGTGAAAAGTAAACGAAAGGGTCTGGTGACCCTACCTTACTACACGTGTTGTTTAACAGAGACTATCGTAGTTTAAAGCTGCTGGAGATGAAATATTTCACAAGATAAAAACATGTTGTCGGCCTCAGAGAGCAATAAATAAAATAAAAACATTTGTGTAAACACTCTCCTATTGACATTGTTGCTAAAGTTTGGTGCATTGCATTGTGGGATATTTAATAGTGTTTTTACTTCATTCTTTCTGTGGTTTCTAGTATTGCTTCTCCAGAAAAGGACAGTGATTGGTTCAACTCCATTTTTGTTCTAGTTTCAAACAGAAGAATTCTACAGTTTGATTGTTTTTGTCGTTTCCAATCAAAGTCTAGAGCGATTAGGTTCACTGTGAACACAAGCGCACGCAACACGGACTGAAACAGGAAGTATGGGATATGACGTTGAATGCACAGCATTGTGGGTAATCAGGAAAACCAGTGACGGTGTGAAGCAGAGCTTTAAAACCACCAAAAGCAGGAGAACTGGTTACAGTAACTAGTTACAGTAACTGGTGAGCTCATAGAACTAGTTACAGTAACTGGTTATCTCATGCAACTGGTTACAGTAACTGGTTACAGTAACTAGTTACAGTAACTAACAGTAACATTCAACAATGGAGCAGTAACCAGTTGTCCTGCATTTGGTGGTTTGTTGCAGGTCTGTGTGCTCTGCGTCATCACCGATACTTCCTGTTTTTAGTCCACACAGTTTGTGTTCACGGCTAACCCAATCAATCTAGACTTTTATTGGAAATGCTCAGAAACCAGCAGAAACAATCGCTCTAGAGTTCTTCAGTTTGATCCGCTCTGGACATTGTTTGTGTTCACACCGACCAAACGAGGAGGACTATCTGAGCAAACACATCCTTTGCTTCTTTTAAATGATCTAGGATCCGTCTGTGTGAAAGCACCCTAAAATATAATGAAGTAATCAAAGTTCATCTAATTTAGAACATTTCATCTGTTTATCATTTGTTCTGTACAGTTTCCTTTGGTGAACATTGAACACTTCCAAACTCATTATCTAACCATTGAGCTTTTTGTAGAAAAAACTATAGAAACACTTGGTTTTAAAATATTTGAATCTTAAATCTGAGTTTCTGAACAAAGTCCCACATTATCCAATCAGGTAGTATGATGTCATGCACTTAAAATGAGATGAGCAGAGTTAGCCATTAGCTTTATTAGCAGTGCAATAATATGAGTCGAGTACCAAGAAAAATGCTGCTGTTCAGAGAAGTTTTGTCAGTACAGGGAGTCATGACAGAAGTCACTTTCTGAACAAGTTCATAACAAGTCATTATAATAATTTCTAAATTTAATATTGGATTTCTGTTGGATGCTGTCAGTTGTTAACGGCTACTGTCAGCTAATGGGGCGGGGCTAGCTTGACTTCCATGCCTGCCTGAACTAAGGCGATGCTGTGAACCACGGGGATAGAAGAACTCTTTGAATGCTGTGAAACTTCTTCTTTCTCCCTGTTTCACGTGGTTCTCCTGATATCACCCACAATGCCGTGCGCTCTACCTCATCGCCTATACTTCTTGTTTTTTTATCCGCTCCAAAAGCAGTTGTGTTCACAGTGAACCTCGTCGCTCTAGACCAAACGAGGAGGAAACATTTTCAACACTCTAAGGTCCGTCGGTGTGAACGCTCTTTTAGTTTCATCGTTTTGTGTAAACCCCAAAATATTTCCCAATTTCAGTGAAAACATCAAAAATGCATTGGAAAGAGTTTTTGTGGAAAATGCAAAAACACTACTATGCATCTGTCTACAGAACTCCACATCCCACAATGCAATGCAGAACTTTTTACCAACAATGTCAATGATTTTTTTTTTTTTTTTTTTTTTTTTTAAACTCTTTAATTATATTTTTATGTTACATGAAAACAAAATAAAGGGGGGTCGTTCATTAACTTAACCCAAGCCCTTCATTAACCTAACTCTAACTCTAACCTTAACCCTAACCCCACCAGATCTCTCCACCTAACCAATAAAATGCCAACATAGCCCCAAAGGAGTCATAATTTAGCACACTTAATGACAGCCTTCATGACACCTTATTAATGCTAGTGACAGATAATGTTAGCGTAATGTCAGCCTTGTGTATAAAAATGTTACCAAATTTTTGTGCAGCACTTTCAAAATGTCACTTTTTTTTTCTCAGAGCAAATATTCTTGGATCTCCGATGCCTACACGATGTCTTCATCTGATTAAAATAAATCATCTCCATGAGTTTTTAGGAATAGAGAAAAATCTTCTGTGTCATAATAACTTTACCAAAGCCAATATTATAATTCTAAGGAGTATAAAATACATCTGTCACTATGGAACAGAAATAATAAAGAAGACAGAGTTATTCAGACTGTTGTGAAACAGAATCATCCATTGAGGAAAGTCTAATATTGACTGGAGTTAAAGTACTTATGGATTCTGATATTATTGCAAGGCAGCTTGGAAATGAATCGTCTGACTGGAAATCCCATCACACACACACACACACACACACACGCGCACACACACACACACGCACACACACAAGCTTTATTTTTACGCCACTCTTTTTCATCAGTGACTTTAATTTTGACAGAATTATCCTTAGTCATTTGGACCCCTGGTTTCTCAACCTTTTCACCCCGTAACCCCAGAGAACAGGGACCCCCACTGTAGCTGAAGGTGGTTGAACACAGACATGAACATTGACGAACAGACATGTGTAGACAGGACCACCTATAAGGGGGAATAAAGAGATAAAGATAAAGAACAACTGAGAGGAAAGCACAGAGACTTTGTCCTGATGAAGAATAACGGCTAAACATTCCAAGCATTGTTATGTAATTATTATTACAGAGCACCAAAGTACTGTATGTAGTCATCTTAAAGGAGTAGTCATTGTTTTAATCAGAAATAAAATGGGTTAAAAATTGAGCATCGTGTTAGTTCAGGCAGACACGGAAATCAAGCTAGTCCCGCCCCTTCATCTGTCAGTAGCTGTTAACGACTGACAGCATACATCTCCTAATCAGTTAATCATCCAGCTGATCATGTTGTATGCTTCTCATTGGTTAGAGTTGGTCTCAATGCTGCATTTAAACCATGGCAACATACTTCCCTCTTCCTTTTCTGTCTAATTAAACACTGTCTTTTGTTGGCATCTAAACATCTGTGCTTCTGCTCCAGGGGGTCCTGCTGACCGCTCTCTCTGCTTATGCCTCTCCATGGAGCTCATGGAAACGCGAATGGGAGCTCCCTTCGCTTTGGGCTTTCCACACAACTGCTGGGAAGGGCAGAGAGGTCCCAGAACAGAGCCTTAGCGCCAAATCTAAAACGCATGCTAAATAAAGCTATTTGACTAAAGTCAACCTGACATAAGTGACCAAAAATTTTGATTAAAGTGGCCAAAAATGGACAGAAAAAGTAGTAAAATCAGTTAAGTGTTAATATTGGAACAATTAGTTTAAACTGGCAAATATTGGGCATGACAAATTATTAATGTGGTTAAATTGGAAAAAATAGGCATGAAATATGGTGAAAAGAGCTTAAAAGTGACAATAATTAAAAAGTGGTGGAAAGGGTTTATAAGTGCTGAACATGTCTTGAAAGTGGAAAAAATGTGCAGAAAATGTCTTGAAATGTGATGAAGTGGCAGAAATGTAGCAAAATGCATTAAAGGGAGAAAAATATGGCAAGAAAAAGTGACAAAAATTTGGGGCAAGTTTGGTGCAGTTGCAGAAAAATGGTAAAGAAATAAGCAAAAAGGAGCTCAAATTGGTCAGAAAATATTCATAGTTTCTTGAAGGCATCTGGAGGCCAAAGAAGAGTTTTGGTGAAGGAAGGAGACAATAGAAGAAGAAAAAGGTCGCAGTCAGAGTGAAGCATGAGAGCACGAGAAGTTATACAACAACAGAAAGAGCGATGGTATAAGTCAGCACAGGACCTTAGAGGCAGTGTAAACAAATAAACAGATCACACACACACACACACACAGATATCAGATCCACCAATCAAATCCTCCACTGCTGCGTGTGGCCCTTGGAGAGGCGTTTGACCGCAGCAGATTCATCTTACACACCCTGACCCCGAGCTTACACGCTCTCTTCCCTGTGGAGCACACACACACACACACACACACACACACACACACACCGCTGGACTACAGAGCAGGGAGTGTAAACACATAAAGGAATAAAACCACAGTGCAATAAACCAAAGAGTAACACACTTATTTTGTTTGTTTGCTCCAGTCTATATTAGATGCTGTATTTTCCCATAATGCATCAGGGTATTGATTCATGCGGTGAAATAGAACCGCTCTTTAAAGCAACTCCACATCTGCGTCTCGTTTGTTTCACTCATCGATCCCGAGCTTTTAATTGCTGTGTGAGAAAGAAAAAGAGAGTTGTTCATTGGTTGGTCACAGATTATACTGTGTACGTTGTCATCTGTGTAAGAGAAGCATTAAATTACACATGCAAACCTTGAGCTATAATTGTGTGGCCCCCAAATAATTTAAATAATTACACAAATGAAAAACATGTAAAATTAAAGAGCAACAAAAATCTGACATCAAAAGTAACACAGAAATGTACAATATACAAAAGAAAAAGAAAAAGGACTCACAACACACAGAACAACAAAATAATCATCTTTTACCAAAAACAGCAGAAATGTGTTGAATCGTCACAAGAAATCACAGAAAGAATGAAGTAAAATCCGTCTACTGGACTCCACTTCCCACATTTTGCTCAGAATTATGTGAAAAAACATCTATAGATCATAATGATGGAATAAATGAGTGATTACGCACATTCTATAGAATCTCATTTTGTAAATGAATAAAGTGAATGAAACAGTATTTAGTGCCTCATGAATAAATTTATTTCTATAGTTTTTTTATCATTTTATATTTTCAGTTCTAATCAACATCATTTTGTGTTTCTTGTGTCATTTTGTGTATTTTGTTGATGTGTGTGTTTGGTATTATTTAAATTGTTCTATCTCAGTGTGTGTGTTTTCGGTGTCGTTATTATGTTTGTGTAATTTGTAGTAATGTGTCTTCGTTGTAGATTTGTGTGTTGCTGGTAATTGTAAAGTATTTATTTTTTTATTGTGTGTTTTTGGTGCCATTTTGCGTATTTTGTTGGTTGTTCTTTTTATTCTTCAGTATATTTTTCTCTTATTTGGTGTTTTTGTTGTCGTTTTGTGAATTTCTGGTAATATTTAGTATGAATATTATTTTGAACTAAGAAACAAACATTATAAGACCACATTTTTTTTAATGCTTACATTTGTTAATTTTCCTTCTTTTCTCTCTCTCTCTCTCTCTCTCTCTCTCTCTCTCTCTCTCTCTCTCTCTCTCTCTCTCTCAAGTACCCCCTGTAGTGCCACGTACCCCAGTTTGAGAAACTCTGCTGTACAGTATATACACAATGAACCATCATAAACTGAATTTTTTTCCCTGCTCATTGTCTCTCAGGAAGCCAGGCGTGTTTTGTCTCTTTGTAAACGTGATTATTTCCTCTCTCTCATTAAACACCTTTAGATAAACGTAGAAAAGTGAAACTAAATGTTTTCTGAATCAGCCTCACATCAGTGTTAGTGAGTATTGATCCGTCCTGAGTGCTTCACTCATACACAGTTGTCGGGGATGATACGTTATCAATTGATTGGTAGATAGACTTCCTTCTGTCTATGATGGAGCAGCTGCTGAGCTCCAGCTGTGATACAGATACAGATGTGGAAAAACAGTGATCACAGATGAACTGGCCTTAATTGGATTTGAACAGCCTGTGTATTAATTAATAAGCTTCACGGTTGACGAGTTTTCTGACTCATCCATCCTCGCTGCACAAAAATAAAAATAAATAAGGAAAAAGGCTTTGACTCAAAGTAACAGTTAATCAATTATTAACTAGCGTCTCGGCTCTATTTCACCAGTTGAAAAGTTGGAAGAGTGAGTGTGTGGGTGTGAGTGTGAAAAGGCTCAAAGGAAGAGTTGATTGGTAGCAGACTTTAGAAAAGGTCACACAGCGCAGATTAGTTGTTCTGTGTGTGTGTGTGTGTGTGTGTGTGTGTGTGTGTGTGTGTGTGTGTGTGTGTGTGTGTGTGTGTGTGTGTGTGTGTGTGAGAGTGCTGATTACTACTAAAGCTGAATTCAGTGATAACAACACAAAGTCTACTTCTTAATGACGTGGTTAGAAACTCTGTGTCCCAGAATCACCCTGTGTTCTGTTCCATACGATCAGACCAACCAACCAAACACCTGATCTAAATAAACTCTAAACCAGGGGTTCTCTACCTTGGACTCAGGTCACAGGACACTGGGAGGGGTCACCAGATGCCTTTAAAAAATGAAGATAATCTTTTGAACAATTTGAGCTTATATTTGCTTATTTTTACCGTTTTTCTGCAACTCCACCAAAATCATATTTTTGCTCCTTTTAATCAATTTTTTCTGCATTACTCCCATTTCTGACATTTTTACATCATATTTCAATGCCTTTCCTGCACAAGACATGTTAAGCATTTATAAACCACTTTTCCACCTAATGTCACACATTTTGACCCATTTTTGTCACGTTTTACTTCTTTTCACCATATTTAATGCTTATTTTTTGCCAATTTAACCACATTCATGATTTGTCATGCCCATTATTTTCCAGCTACTGTTAAACTTAAACAATGACATTGGCTCTGCAGTGTTTGGAGTCGGAAAAAAAGAAATTGTGCTTTTTTTTAGTGAATTATTTTTCTGTAATGAATTTATTGCAAACTTCATAAAAACACAAGCTGTCTTCACCCATGCAAACGTATTTTTTCTGTGTGTCTTTGGGGAGCTTCAGCGTCGTCTTTGATGACGTGTTTAGGTGATTTTCAACAAAATCTTTACCAAATAAAAAATACTGTAATTAATTGAATAATTCACTCTCGTGACCTTGTAAGGAACCTTTCAAAGGGAAATGTCTATACTGATAGAAAGCAAACGTTCAAGACGATGCAACAAACTTTCAAGTGAAAAATCTAACCTTTCTACTGTACATTTATTTGTGAGTTAATGATCTATATTGATTTATTGATCGGTGAGGCCTACACTGTAATACATGCAATTGTTTGGTATGTTGTTATTGTACATGTTGCACAGCTATATTTCTATTTAATTCATCATTGAAAGACTTTTATTTTATTCATTGTTGTGTAAAATCTAATTTGTTAATCAGATGTATCACGTGTGTTTGTGCGATTAAGCCAATTGTTCAAACTCTGGTGCTCTTTCAGTTTTTGGTATTCACCAAACTTTAGTCGTCTTTTCCCCTTAAACCAGAACACATCGTAAACCCATGATCGATTAGCATTAGCTGCGCTTGCACTTTGATCAAAGAAACCCCTCCCCCAGGGGGCGCTGTGCTGACGAACCTGTGTGTGTTGTGTTCAGTGCTGCTGCTGGGCATCTTCCTCTACACACGATGGAGGTCTTACAAAGGGCTGAAGGAGGGCGTTTACCACGTGTCTGCACATCACGACGGCTGGGAGGACATCAGAGAGAACGTTCTCAACTACGACGAGGAGGGAGGAGGAGAAGAAGACCAGGTACGCACAGCACGCCCACCCCCATATCACGTCTGCTTTAAAGTTAACAAACAGATGATAATAAAATAACATTTACAATCACACATTTTAGAAGAGTAATAAAGCTCCTTTTATTTTTTTATGACAGAAGGGAAACAAAGGTCACGTGATCAACATTCATGTCAGCATTAGAATAATGATCAATCAGAGCATTAACATGAAAATATGCATGATTTCTATTGTTTTGTGTGTTTGTTGTTGTTTTGTGTGCGTTTTTTAGTGCATTTTATTTTTGGTTTTGTATATTGTTGATAAGATTTTGTGTGTTTTTTGGAGTAATTATTGTTTATTTGATGTTTGGTGTTTTTTGGGAGTGATTTTATAGATTATTCTCATTTTGTGTGTGTTTGTTCTTGTTTTGTGTGTGTTTGTAGTATTTTTGTTGTTATTTGGTGATTTTCTTTTGTCATTTTGAGTGTTTAGTTAACAGGGCCACTGTTAACTGAGGGCCACATGTGGCCCCTGATCTGCCCATTCTCCATCTCTGATGTAGGCTCACTGTGTGTCACATGGACTCATTCAGAGCTTAGTTTAGTTTCATTATCTATTTTTAAAATAGGACAATTCATACTAATACAGTATACAGTACTAACAGTATTGACATGTAAATACAAAAGGGCTTGTCCTGCATGTCACACATTTGGATTTTTAGCAGCTGGGTTGATGAAGCCTCTAAAACAGGCCCGTCCAATTTGGGGCCTGTGGGCCAAAGTTGGCCAGCAAGTGATTAGTTTTGGCCCGCTGCCCACATTTGAAACTGTTATTTTTATTTTTGATATTTTAAAAAATAATAATGTAATACTGTACAGTGATTTATGAGAAAAAATGTTGTCGAGCTTTGATTGTATAGGGTGGGGTATGTTGTCTCCCATTTTGTAAAATTTTTTGAGGACACTAAATTTAAAAAGTGTTCTTCAATTTTAAACTAGTTTAAGTATTTATTTTGCACATTTATCTTATTGGCATATTTAACATTTGAGTTCATGGTTCTAGATTCTCTCCCATTTTCAGAGATTTCAGGTGTGAGATGTTGGTACATTCCCTGTAAATGTGAGAGCGATGACTGATTGTTTTAGCTTCTTCTGTGTTTTTCTGTTTTCTTCCTGCCAGATTTAATAATTTCTCTGTCTGATCTCAATGGGACAAAGTCTTTTTGGTCTGATTTTATTGTGTGTGTGTGTGTGTGTGTGTGTGTGTGTGTGTGTGTGTGTGTGTGTGTGTGTGTGTGTGTGTGTGTGTGTGTGTGTGTGTGTGTGTGTGTGTGTGTGTGTGTGTGTAGAACGCCTACGACATGGCCGAGCTGCAGAAGTCCCTCCAGCCAAGCCCCGCCCAGTCACTCCAGTACTGCCGCTCCCGGGCCCTGCACCACCCTCCCCCCCACCACCTTCACCACCACCTGCTCCACCAGGCCCACGGCCACCCCCCCTCAGTCCAGCCCTTGGAGCCCCTCAGCCGGACAGGAAGCTCAGCAACGCTGCCCCCCTCCGTGGCCTCCACGTCCTCCACTTCCTCCTGCTCCTCGTCATCCTGCACCACCACCACGGCCGCGACCGCCGCCAGCCTGCGGTGGGACGTCCCCCCCACGCGGCTCCCGGCCCAGGGTCAGACCCGGCCGACCCAGTTAAGCCGACGCTCTCTGTCGTTCTCCAGCCAGGATCTGGCGCGCTACCTGTGCGAGATCATTCGTGACGCGGACCAGCATCCGGACACTGGACCCTTTGACTCCCTACAGGTGTTCTCCACCGAAGGAGGGGGCTCCCTGGCCGGGTCGCTCAGCTCCTTCAGCTCAGCAGGGCTGGATGGAGGGGGGGAGTCAAGGAGGGAGGAGACACTCGCCGACTGGGGGCCTCGCTTTGAAAAGCTCCGAGCGCTTTATGAGCGCGCCGAAACCAGTGACCTCTGAGCTGCCCCCGAGACTGAGAGGGACCCTGATCAACGGGACGCAAAGCCCCTCCTTATGGGGGCGGAGTAATTATTCAGTGACTGACAGGGGGAGGAGCTTCCTGTCCTGTAATGACAGGAAAAGACGTTACATCCAGTGGACGATGGTTCCCATCAGTCCCAGTGGAACCCCCCCCACACACACCCCCACCCCAGCATGAGTGTCAGCTGAGCAGCTGCAAACGTTGCAGTACATTTTTTAACTTGTTAGTGAATCAATGCCACCAAAACTTGTATTTTTGACACCAAGCTGCTGATTTTGTACATAAACCTGCTCTTCTATTTTCCACATGGGGGGGGGGAAATAAAGTGGGGGTGGGAGTTCATGCTATGTGAAGTTGGGGGGGAGGGTCATACTGAGTCCTGAGTCGCCCTCAGACCGCAGAGCGCAGATTGTCACTGAGTGGATGTTGTTGTTGCCTGTACACAGCTTCTGCCAATGTTAGTATAAAAAAGACTGGACAAGCCCCCGTAAACCCAGGGAGTCCTGGGTGAGGCTTTTATTTTTAACGTTGTTATTTTCAGCTCTGCTAATGTGTCTTCTGCTGGCTGGAGTGGTTCTGTATTGGTTGGGTGTTTTCAACTTCCAGCGCTCAGTGGGTTGTAAGACATCAAGCTTTCTGCTTAATACCGCACCCGCGTATTCATTTGATTTCCTACTCTCACTCTCACTTCTCCATCCACCCCCCAAACCCCCCACCCAGAGGGAGCGCGTGCAGAAAACCAAACGGCTCCATAACAAAGAGATGCCTTTGGACGGCAGGAAGGAGAGGAAACGCTCGCTGTGTTTACGCTTTTCCTCACGCATACGAAACGACACCATTTCAAACAGAAAACCGCTCGGGAGAATATCAACCATGTCAGGCTCTTTTTCAACTTGATAGTCACTGAATAGAGGCTGTGAGATGAGGAATAAACAGAAACATCTTTGATACAGTTATCATCATAATAATATAATACATTCATGTGCCAAAGTCTGGGATTTTGGGCAGAAATCATTAGAATTTAAATAGACATTAAAAGTGACAAGTGACAATTCTGTTTGGTCTCCTAATCTAACATGCAGGGTTGGGGTCAATTACAATTTCTAATTATTTCTTCAATTACGAATGTTCAATTACAACTCCTGATTACCTTGAAAAGCATTTTTTTCCAATTACAATTAAAATCACAATGATTGTTTTTCCCCTAAAGTTAATTTACAATGAATGACAATTACTGAATCTGAATTAAATTATGCAATTAAAACATATCTTTCCTCTTGTGTTAGCTTTCTGTTATATCACTTATGATATCAGGTAGTTTTGACTCATGTCTGAAATCAGCTGTAAAACACACACAAAAATATTATATATTATCCAATTTGTTTTTTATTAATACCAATAATATCATTGATTAGGAAACCTAACAAGGAAACCATTGTATCTTTATGGGGTTATTTATTAAAGGCTCAGTAATTGTGAATGATTAAATTTGAACTTAAGTAATTCAGAACGTAATTGTAATTGACTTTCAGGAGGAAAATAATTGTAACTAAATTGTAATTGGAACAAAGGCCGTCATCTTAATCATAACATGGATAATTGAAGACATAATTGTAAATGAAAAATGTAATTGACCCCAACCCTGGCTCAGAGGTTTGATCAGGTCCCAAAAGATTATTTTGTGTCATTAATATTCACTCACAACTTTTAAAGAGTTTCTCTAACCCAGTGGTTCCCAAACTGGGGGCAGTGACATCATGACAGGGGGGCGCAAGGGTGGGGCGCTAGAATGGCGTTGATGAACCTTGAGCATGAAAAATAGAAAAAGTGTTTTTTCTTTGCACTTTATTAATAAAGAGCTTTATTACTGTTCCAAATCTTATGTTATTAAAATAAAATAATAGTTATTTTTACTCTTTTTAAAAAAAAAAGAAAAAGTATTTTGCGATGGGGGGTTCTTGAAGGAGGGGGGGGCACAGCAGAAAAAGTTTGGGAACCTGCTCTAACCTATAAACCCAAACCCTCCCACTATGGACTCTAAATGAAACAATCAGGATTTCCTTCAAGTGCCAACTTTCATCTTTAGTTCAGACAAAGTGAAACGTTCGTTGCTTTGATTGGTCAAACAAACAGAAGCACTGCTTTAAAGACTTTGATGACGTGTTGACCTCGTAGGGATCATCAGGTCCTCGGCTTTGGTTTCAGGCGACAAACAGATTTATTTTGGGTCTGTTCAGCTTTTACGATCCGTTTCATTTTGTCGTCTTTTCAGCGTCTTGACTGGTCTGGTCTGGTCTCATTGTGTGTTTTTATCGCCATAGAAACGACACCTTTTCATTTGGTTCTTGCACCTTTAACCATGTTTCAATTTCAATTATAGCAAGAAACCCAATATTAAATTCAGGAATTATTATAATGACTTGTTCTGAAAGTTCTCACGGTTTCTCAGTGATTTCTGTTGTGAACCATGACTCCCTGTAGTTTAACACGAGTTCCCAGAACAGCAGCATTTTTCTTGGTACTCGACTTATAATAATGAACAGCTATTAAAGCTAACGGCCAACTTTGCTCATCTCATTAAAGTGCTTGAACTTTGCTTACTTGACTGTATTCACACCGATGGACCTTATAGCTGTAACTAGTTACTGTAACCAGTTCCATGAGCTAACCAGTTGAGGGGATGTTACTGGAGTAACAGAAACCTGAAGAAGAGGTTCTCATCTATGGGTCAAAGCCAACACTTAAGAGTGCGTTCACACCGAACGCGACTTTAGTGACTCTGGCGACTAGATTACATTCTAAATCAATATAAATGACCTCCCTTCAAGCGTCGCGACTCACGTGATTCCAGTGATAAGATGCTCAAATTCAATTCAAAGTCGTTTGAATTTTTCAAACGACTTTGAGAAACAATGAGTTTCTCTCCACGTCACTCCCCTGGTCGGAGAAGGGTGTGTCTGCAGAGCCAGAGGCTGCACTGAGAGGACTGTACACTTATACGGCCGCACGTTTACAGCCTTTGAAATTCCAAGTCTATTTGGAGTGAACTCATTCTTTCGTAACTCCGTAAGTTGATCATTTAAACTCATCCCAACGTAGAAGAGTGCAGCCCTCGCGTCACGTCACTGGAGCGATGAAACCAGCAAAATGTGTGACTTTTCAAGCAAAGTTGTTTGGTGTGAACGTACCTTAAGTGTTCACTAGAAACTTATTCCTTCTCCATTTGTTCTTTCACAACATTCAACAATGGAGCAGCTTTTGATGGTTTTAAAGCACTGGTTTGCACCGTTGCTGGCATCGCCGATACTTCCTGTGTTTGATCCGCTCTGAGCACGATTCCACAGTGAACCTAATCGCTCTAGACTTTGATTGGAAACGCTCTGAGACCCACAGAAAAAATTGCTCTAGAATTCTCCTGTTTGATTTTCTCTAGACTTGATCTTGGAACATTTAAACCACTTTAGGGTCCGTCTGTGTGAATGCACCCTTAAGTACTTGCTTTGACCTGTAGAAGAAGTAAAAACACTTCTATTCATCCGTCTACGAAGTAAGCAAGTAATTTATGTATAAAGCGCTTTTTACAGATAAAATCACAAAGTGCTGTACAGAGTTGTGGTAAATTGATCAAACACAAGGTTTCTGAGGCTGGTTTTAACAGATGAGCCCAGATCACCAAGAGAGTTTTTAATCAGAGGATCTTTTTATCAGGAGAGATGATCAGAGTTTCTGTTTTATTTGAATTTATCTGGAGATAATTTGATGACAACCAGTTTTTGATATGGAATATACAATCTAAGATAAAAAGTGAAACTCTGAGTCATTAAAGGAGCAGTACAACTGGATATCGTCAGCATAAAAATGATAAGACACATTTTTAAAACCACGGATCAACCGACCAAGAGGCATCAGATACAATAAAAACAAAACAGGCCCCAGAACAGAGCCCTGGGCTACTCCACATGACAGGTTGGACATATTGGACATAACATCGTTAATAGCAACATTAAAGGTTCTTCCATTAATGTAAGAGGTAAACCACTGGAGAACAGTACCAGAAAACCCATCTCAGATTTGAGTGGATCAACCAGTATACTGTGATCTACTGTATCAAGGGCAGCATCAGATCAAGTAAAACTAAAACTGTGTAATGACCAGAGTCAGCGGCCATCATCACGTCACTAGAAACTTTCAGAAGAGCAGTTTCAGTGGATTGATCTAAAACCAGATTGATATTTATCATAAAAATCATGCTGTTCCATGTATGAGGTTAGCTGCTTAGCAACCATTTTATCCATGATTTTAGACATGAAGAGAAGCTTAGATATGGGCCGGTAGTTTATAGGCTCCCCCGGATCAAGATTGGGTATTTTAAGAATTGGGTTTACTACAGCCTGTTTAAAGAAGCTGGGGACTGAGCCAGATAAAAGTGAGAGGTTTATCAATTTTACCACCCAAGGACCAACAACATCAAACACATTCAAAAGCAGAGAAGTAGGAACAATGTCTACAGTGCTTGGTGAGGGTTTCATCTTTCTACTAAAACTTCAACATCCTGTAGGCTGACAGGAGTGAAGGAGGACCATGAGCTCACAGGGGCTGAGGCAGTGCACAATCTAACCAAGAGAGGAGTGATGCTAGCCCTAATGTATTGTACTTTGTTTACAAAAAGTTAAAAAAAAATTGTTACAGTCATCCTGTGTGTGTACAGGCACATGGGACGGTGAGGGTGCAACAAGGTTTTCAATAGTATTGAACGAGACCTTGGGGTTTTTCTTATTTTACAAAACAAGGTTAGTGAAATAAGCATAGCGGGTGCGCTTTACGAGACTCCATGTCCCACAATGCAACACACCAAACACAAATGTCTTTTTTTTTTTTTTAGTGCAAATAATGTTTGATTTATTGATCTATGAGACCTACAATATGTTTTTAAATGACGAAATATTTTGTCTCCAGCAGCTTTAAACCACGATAGTCTCTGTTAGCCTGAGGTTAAACTTGTCAGGCTGACAATCGACAAACAAAAAATCCACATTAGTTTGGTTTGATCACAGAAAATTGTTGCTTTCAGGGACAAAGAAACGAAGAATACACCCTCAACTGGTTAGCTCATGGAACTAGTTACAGTGACTGGTTAGATCAAGGAACTAGTTTACAGTAACCAGTTTACATTAACTGGTTAGCTCATGGAACTAGTTACAGTGACTGGTTAGATCAAGGAACTAGTTTACAGTAACCAGTTTACATTAACTGGTTAGCTCATGGAACTAGTTACAGTAACTAGTTTACATTAACTGGTTAGCTCATGGAACTAGTTACAGTGACTGGTTAGATCAAGGAACTAGTTACAGTAACCAGTTTACATTAGCTGGTTAGCTCATGGAACTGCTCCAGAGGTTGTTTGGAGCAGACCAGAAGTTCTCTGAACGCAAATCGAGACAAACCAAGAAGATCAATTTATCAGCTGTTCCCCACCCATTCAGACCCAGTCCACCACTAAACCGATGTGAACACAGCCTTAATGTGAGCAGCGCTGCCTGTGGCTCATAAACATAACGGTTTTGCTGACACGGTGTGAATACATTAATTCATCCAAACTGTGAGCGTTTTTAGTAACACAATCTCAAGTTCTCTCAAATGTTGTTTGGCTTCCTCATTACATCAGGTTGATTGATCCTGTTTTCTTTGCTCATCCTCTCGTCTCCGAAAGAACAAAACAAATGAGGCTTTCTGCAGTTGTTGAACCAGCACAAACAATTTGTTAGAAAGGAATAAAAAAAAAAGAGGAAGCGCTGCTCACGTTGCACAGAGGAAGAGGGATCTGATTACAGAGTGTGTGTGTGTGTGTGTGTGTGTGTGTGGGGGGGGGGGGGGGGTGTCCCCAGTGAAGCAAAGCTGAGCTGTAACAATCCATAAAGAGGCCTGAGCTTTTCCTCTGCTACTAAAGTCACACTTTGCTTCAAAATATGGGAAAAACAAAAGGTGCGAAAGCAGGATGAGTCATGGTGGGTGTTTCCATTCACCTCCATCTCATCAACACTCAGAGTGAGAACATGTCACAGCACTAATCCTGATAGGAGGCGATGGCTTACTGTCGCACTGGAAAACTAAAGGATTGTTTGGACTTTGGAAAAAAGTACTTTCCCAGATTGCAGCTTTCCAGAATCCCTCTCTGTGTGTGTGTGTGTGTGTGTGTGTGTGTGTGTGTGTGTGTGTGTGTGTGTGTGTGTGTGTGTGTGTGTGTGTGTGTGTGTGTGTGTGTGTGTGTGTGTGTGTGTGTGTGTGTGTGTGTGTGTGTGTACTGCAGACACAGTAAGACGGAGGCTGATTCTTTTTTTCCTCAGAGCAGGACGATGAGGGTTTGAATCCCGCTCACAGAGCAGCTCAGCGTGGCCTTAAGGACCAACATTTTCACTCCCTCCATTTTCATTCCTCAGTAACATGAAGTGGCTTCTTAAATGTTGTGTTTGGGTGCAGACATGTCGTGAACCAAGTCAATGTTTTTACCTCTTTTGTAAATGCAAAGATAGACTGATAAAAAAAATATAAAAAATATTGCTTTTTGTCCAGAGAAGTAGCTTTGAAGATATAAAAAAATCAAATAAAGAAGACATATTTTTTATCCAAATGATGTTGATGAGCTTTTGACAGTTGGAATAAGTGTTTTGTATTTGCTTTGATCATTTGTTTTCCTCAATAAATTCATCTATTTGCAGCAGTGGCTTTGCTGAGTCGTGATTGTGTGAAATGAGTCTTATATAACAGCAAACGAGCATGTTCATGGCAGATCCAGTGAAATACTGGCAGAATATGTATTTCATGTTTGGAGAACAAGCACGGCTATGGTAACGTCTGGAGAGGTCAGTTTAATGAAATGATAGAAAGATTATTACAATCCAGTACCTTTATACAGAAGATACAGGAGAAAAGATCCCAGGGGTGCCAGGTGGAAGCTAACTATGGCATTTGTACAATAATTTGACCCTCTGTATGATGTGCGATCAATAATCCCAAAAAAAGGCTAAATATACAATAAACTGATAGTTTCGCAGTGTTGCCCAAGTCTGCCAGACAGTTTTTCCCAGTGAAACCTGAAGGCAACTTTCACCACGTTTCCAGCCAATCAGAGGCTGAGATACGAGGGCATTAGTTCAGAAAAACTAGCATGCGGAATCTGTGTATCATTTGTTTATTCTTTTTTCATTATGTAACAAAAACTTTACAAATTAAAAAAAACACTCATTATTTGATATTTGTTTCCAAAACCAAAATGAAAAAACAGAAAACGCCTTGTTTTTCAAATTCAAGCTCTTTTGCTTCCGTACAGAAAACGAAAAATGGAAAAATAACACCTTTATTCGTTTTCTCCATTACCGATTTGCCAAAGTACGTGAGCCAGAAGTGAAGCGTTACACATTCTGAGATACTGTATGTTTATCTCTGCAACACTTAAGAGTCTCTGATTCCTCCTAAATGTCCATGAGAAGGTTCTGTGTTCAACACCAGATAAAGAGAAAAGGACACGTTTCTGATGCACAGTTGGAAGCAGCGATCTTGTCATGCCGAACTGCCGTTAGCATAGCCGTTAGCGTCAGATTCACATTTCCGGGTCACAAAATACAAACAAATATCAAATAATGACTTTTCATATTTTTGTTACATAATGAAAAACAAATGAAGGAATGATGCACGGATTATGCAGGTCTAAAAATGGATGAATGGAAGTCAGATTCATCTTTATTTCAGTTGTTATTATGAATACTGTTTTAAAAAAAAAATAGGTGACCCCATGGTTTGATGATTTGGCTCAACAAACTAATACTCTAGATGAGTTTGTAGTGCGTTCACATTAGATAGTATGAAAAGATTGAGTACGTGAGAAATACCTGAACGTATACTATATTGGGACATTTTTTAAGTATACATGGTTGGCACACTCGTCATCATCAACTGTCCCATGATGCATTGCAAGCAAAATATGAAATGGTCCTGGGACCGACCTTAAGCTAAAAATCAGACATCCCCTTTTCAAAATAAAAGCATCTCTTCTCATCTTCCATTAGTTTTTTTTTAACTCTTGGTAACAGGAAGTTTTGCCAGTAGCACAATAAAGAGTCCGAAATGTGTGAACAGGAATGTTAGAAAAGGGTGGCATCGAAAAAAGTGTCGTCCAGGACCAGAGATGACAATAATACCCAACTATCTGATTAAGATCGGTTGGTCACACATGTAATGTACAGTATGTGGAAAATAATATTCCCATGAGGGATTTGTAGCAGTTCCTTTTTTGACCCCCCCCCCCATTGGTCAAAAGTTATGATAGTTTTCCCAAAGTTAATTTGAAATATTTAAATCTTAATATAATGTACATAATATATGAATATTTTAAGTGCCATAAAACACAGTGACTGTAAAATATGTATGAGTTAATTTGTTGTTCTTTTAAAAATATTAGTATAGACCCTGATTGTTTGTAAACATTGTGACGTATTTTGTTGGGCGTTTCTGTATCAATAGACACTTCCTTTCTTTAGTCACTATCATGTGCAAGTTTTACGTAATATTGATTTTTTGTTTTGGTTTCATTAATGTATTAATAATGTTTCAGTTCATCAGTAATGTGACATAATGCTCCTCTGTGGTGAGATTAAAACGTGAAGCTGTTGTCATAGTTTCCCGTAAATATCCAAATATCTCACAAACAGAACAAAGTGTAATTTTAAAACAGAAAAACGCTTCTTGTCTGTTTATTTTGTTTGTTTTGTTTTTTAGGTTTTAAGACAGTAAAAATAAATAACCACACTGTTTATTTGTTTTTTTGATTTGGTTTTAAAACGGAAAAACCAAAGAACAAAGGGGACACGGATTGAATTGCATTGTTTTGTCTTTTTTTTTTTTTTTTTAAATAAAGTGTTTATTTGCGAAGAGGGCATATATACTCTATAGGGACAGTATATATTTAATTCTATTTTTTCTTTTGCCCCCCCCCCCCGACAAGAATCTCAAACTCCGCCTGTGCTGCTGTCCATCAAAATTACATAACAACCGTCACCCATTCCACAAAAGCTGTAGTTATTAGATGTGTTGAATTGATCTCAGCATCAATCTAAAGGCCTCGTCGTCACTTCATTACAGCCTCAGAATAAACCACTGAGGCCAATATGTATGGAAATTACCAGAGCGGGAAAATATGACATTAGTTGGCGTCTTATTAGGGAAATACAATGGATTCACTTTGCTTTCAAATAAAGCAATCAGACATCTCCTAAATTACATATCACAACATGAAGGAAGAGGAGGCTGACCTCACGTCTGCTTTACTCTGAGGCATTATGGGTAACGGACAACACGTCGGCCACTTTATCAAAGACAGGTCCCCAATAACCAGCTGTAAAAAACCAGACTAAATGAGATGAGAGGAGTTGTGTGTGTGTGTCTCCACATTAGTCAGAATGAGACAAAGCAGCCAATAATTAGCACACGACTTTTAATTAGTCAAAGGAAAAAATGATGAGCGCGCTGTGAGTGACTGTATTGATGTTTTCTAATGCGTCTTCAGCTGTTCTTTCAGTCACAGCCTGAATTTGAAATGCATGTGTTGGCCTCTCGTCTTCCTTCCTTTCTCACATTGTTTCAGATAGCGACAGCGAATCAACGCCGTTGTCAGACCGCCGCAATTTCCTCACCACTTTACATTATTCATGTGTGAGTGTGTGTGAGTGTGTGTGAGAGCAATGGGTGTGCAAAGGTTGGGACTCACTGCTGATGAGAACCATAAAACCGACAAAGAAAAACATGACAGCAATTACAACAACAACACTGTCACAGATATGAGTCTAACACTGACTAAACTCTAATTCTGCTTCACAATGAAAGAAAAACGTGTTCTCAATTCCTTCATCAAGAAGAGACAAGGACAGAAACATCCCGGTTCTTCTTTTAATGGTAATAAACACAGTTTTCAGAGTGAAAAGAAAAAAAATCCACAATTGTTCCATTTTTATGGCAAACTATAGCGTTATATGAAAAGAAAATCTAATGCGTTCCTATATTCAATTTAGTATCTCAGAAAACAAAAATAGCCTTATCTCCATTTCAAGGGGTTTGAAAATATTTGATGCCAGTTTTTATGTCTTACTTTTGCCTTAAATACGTTTCGAGGATTTTGAAATTTTCACGGACGTTTTTATGCGTAACTAAAGCCATACCTCCGTTTCGAGACGTTTGAACATTTTTGCCCGTTTTTATGCCTTAGTATAGCCTTTCCTCTGTTTAGAGGCGTTTGATATTTTCTCGGCCATTTTTATGCCTTAATTACGTTTCGAGGCTTTTTGAAATTTTCTGTCATGTGCAGGTGTAGGTGCAGACCCAACGGACGGAGGCGGAGCTCAGGTGCATAATTCCAATACTTATTGTTTTCTGAGGCATGGTCAGTCCAGGTAATCAAAAACACAAAAGGCAAAGCAAGAACACAGAGCGGGGGTCAGAACGTCCAAATGCAGGGGAAACACTCGTTGTCGATCCAGGAGTTACTGGCATGAAAACTGAGCCTCGTTCACAAGTGGAATGAAACAAAAGTAAACGTCCCAGCACTGACATTTATACCCAGCAGTTCATCAGTTACAGCTGGAGACCAGTCAGCAGGAGAAGGCTGCTGGGAGAAGGTCCAAGATCTCCTGCCTGCCTGTCTTACTTTATGCTTAAATACATTTCGAGGCTTTTGAAATTTTCACGCATGTTTTTATACGTAACAATAGCCATACCTCCGTTTAGAGGCGTTTGAAATTTTCTCACCATTTTTATGCTTTACTTTAGCCTTAAATATGTTTTTATGGATCTCTTTAGCCCTACCTTATTTTGACACCCGTTTTTATACCTTACTTTAACTGTACCTCCATTTCGAGGCATTTGGAAATATTTGACGCCCATTTTCATGCCTAACTATAGCCATACCTCCGTTTCGAGGCGTTAGAAATTTTTTTGCTGTTATCTCTTATCTCTTATCTTATCTCTTATCTCTGTTTTGAGGCGTTTGAAAATATTTGATGGTCATTTTTATGCCTTACTTTACCCTTATTTCCCTTTCAAGGCATTTTAAATTTTTACACCTGTTTTTATGTCTTACTTTAGCATTAAATACTTTTCAAAGCCTTTGAAATTTTCACGCAAGTTTTTATGCGTAACTAAATCCTTTCTCCTCTGTTTTGAGGCGTTTGAAAATTTGATGCCCGTTTTTAAGCCTTACTGTAGCCTTAAATATGTTTCGAGGCCTTTGAAATTTTCACGCACGTTTTTATGCGTAACTATTGCCTTACATTCTTTTCGAGGTGTTTGAAAATTTTACGGCCGTTTTTATGCCTTACTATAGCCTTACCTCTGGTTCAAGGTGTATGAAAATATTTGTAGCCAGTTTTTATGTCTTACAATAGCCTTACATCTGTTTCTAGGGCTTTGAAAATTGTGATGCCCGTTTTTTTAGCCTTACCATAGCCTAACTTCCCTTTATGAGGCGTTTATGAGGCGTTTTAAATTTTTACACCTGTTACTTGTCTTAGCCTTATCTTTGTTTAGAGGCATTTGAAATTTTCTTGCTCATTTTTATGCCTTAATTTAGGCTTAAATACATTTCGAGGCGTTTAAAAATAATTGATGCTCATTTTTTTGTATTACTTTAGCCTTAATTACATTTCAAGGCCTTTGAAATTTTGTCGCCCGTTTTTATGCCTTCAGATAGCCTTACCTTCATTTTGAGGCGTTTGAAATTTTCGCCGGTTTTCTCGTCTTACTTTAGCCTTAAATACGTTTCAAGGCTTTTGAAATTTTCACGCACATTTTTATGCGTAACTATTGCCTTACTTTCTTTTCGAGGAGTTTGAAAATTTTACGGCCATTTTTGTGCCTTACTATAGCCTTACTTCAGTTTTGAGAAGTTTGAAATTTTGGTGCCCGTTTTTATGCCTTATTATAGCCTTACCTCTGGTTCAAGGCGTATGAAAATTTTTGTAACCAGTTTTTATGTCTTACAATAGCCTTACATCCGTTTCGAGGGGTTTGAAAATATTTGACGCCCATTTTTATGTCTTACTTTAGCATTAAATCCGTTTCAAAGCCTTTGAAATTTTGTCGCCCATTTTTTATGCCTTCCTATAGCCTTAAAAACGTTTGAAAATTTGATGCCCGTTTTTATGCCTTACTATAGCCTTAAATACGTTTCGAGTCATTTGAAATTTTCACGCAAGTTTTTATGCGTAACTATATCCTTACCTTCGTTTCGAGGGGCTTGAAAATATTTGACGCCCATTTTTTTGTCTTACTTTAGCCTTATTTACGTTTCAAGCCCTTTGAAATTTTTTTGCCCATTTTTATGCCTGATTTTAGCCTCAAATACGTTTCAAGGCCTTTGAAATCTTCACGGACATTTTTATGCGTGACGATAGCCTTACTTTCTTTTCGAGGCGTTTCAAAATTTTACGGCCATTTTTATGCCTTACTATAGCCTTACCTCTGGTTCAAGGTGTATGAAAATATTTGACGCCCATTTTTATGTCTTACTTTAGCATTAAATCCATTTCAAAGCCTTTGAAATTTTGTCGCCCATTTTTTATGCCTTCCGATAGTCTTAAATACGTTTGAAAATTTGATGCCCATTTTTATGCCTTACTATAGCCTTAAATACATTTCGAGTCATTTGAAATTTTCACGCAAGGTTTTATGCGTAACTATATCCTTACCTTCGTTTTGAGGTGTTTGAAAATTTGATGCCCCTTTTTATCCCTTATTATAGCCTTACCTCTCGTTCAAGGCGTATGAAAATTTTTGTAGCCAGTTTTTATGTCTTACAATAGCCTTACATCTGTTTCTAGGGGTTTGAAAATATTTGACGCCCATTTTTATGATTTTATGCCTTTAGCCACACTTTAGTTTTGAGAAGTTTGAAATTTTTATGCCTTACTATAGCCTTACCTCCGTTTTGAGTTGTTTGAAATTTTTTCGGCAGTTTTTATGTCTTACAATAGCCGTACCTCTGTTTCGAGGGGCTTGAAAATATTTGACGCCCATTTTTTTGTCTTACTTTAGCCTTAAATACGTTTCAAGGCCTTTGAAATTTTCACGCACATTTTTATGCGTAATGATAGCCTTACCTTAGGTTCAAGGCGTTTGAAAATTTGACGCCCGTTTTTTATGCCTTATTATAGCCATACCTCTGTTTTTTCACCAGTTTTTATGTCTTACAATAGCCTTACCTCTGTTTTGAAGCGTTTGAAAATATTTGATGGCCATTTTTATGCCTTACTTTTAGCCTTAAATGTGTTTGGAGGTTTTTGAAATTTTCACGCGTATTTTTATGCCTAACTATAGCCATACCTCCGTTTCGAGGCATTTTCAATTTTCCCGTCCATTTCCATCACCTCACTTTAGCCATACTTCAGTTTTGAGAAGTTTGAAATTTTGATGCCCAATTTTATGTTTTACTTTCGCCTTAAATACTTTGAGGCCTTTACCTCTGGTTCAAGGCGTTTGAAAATTTGACGCATATTTTTATGCCTTATTATAGCCATACCTCCGTTTCGAGTCGTTTGGAAATTTTTTCACCGGTTTTTATGTCTTACAATAACCTTAACTCTGTTTCGAGGGGTTTGAAAATATTTGACGCCCATTTTTATGTCTTACTTTAGCATTAAATCCGTTTCAAAGCCTTTGAAATTTTGTCGCCCATTTTTTATGCCTTACTATAGCCTTAAATACATTTCGAGTCATTTGAAATTTTCACGCAAGGTTTTATGCGTAACTATATCCTTTCCTTCGTTTTGAGGTGTTTGAAAATTTGATGCCCATTTTTATCCCTTATTATAGCCTTACCTCTGGTTCAAGGCGTATGAAAATATTTGTAGCCAGTTTTAATGTCTTACAATAGCCTTACCTCTGTTTCTAGGGGTTTGAAAAAATTTTAATGCCCATTTTTATGATTTTATGCCTTTAGCCACACTTTAGTTTTGAGAAGTTTGAAATTTTTATGCCCAATTTTATGTTTTACTTTCGCCTTAAATACTTTGAGGCCTTTACCTCTGGTTCAAGGCGTTTGAAAATTTGACGCATATTTTTATGCATTATTATAGCCATACCTCCGTTTCGAGTCGTTTGAAAATTTTTCACCGGTTTTTATGTCTTACAATAACCTTAACTCTGTTTCAAGGCCTTTGAAAATTTTTGCAACCCATTTTCATGTCTTACTATAGCTTTACTTCCCTTTCGAGGCGTTTGAAATTTCTACCTGTTTTTATGCCTTACTATAGCCTTAAATACGTTTGGAGGCGTTTTAAAATTTCTCGCCCATTTTTACGCCTTACCATAGCCATACTTCCCTTTTGAGGCGTTTGAAGTTTTCTCGCCCGTTTTCTCGTCTTTCTTTAGCCTTAAATACGTTTCAAGGCTTTTGAAATTTTCCATCACGTTTTCATGCGTAACTATTGCCTTACATTCTTTTCGAGGTGTTTGAAAATTTTACGGCCGTTTTTATGCCTTACTATAGCCTTACCTCTGGTTCAAGGCGTATGAAAATATTTGTAGCCAGTTTTTATGTCTTACAATAGCCTTACCTCTGTTTCAAGTGCTTTGAAAATTGTGATGCCCGTTTTTTAGCCTTACCATAGCCTAACTTCCCTTTATGAGGCATTTTAAATTTTTACACCTGTTTTTTGTCTTAGCCTTATCTTTGTTTAGAGGCATTTGAAATTTTCTTGCTCATTTTCTCGTCTTACTTTAGCCTTAAATACGTTTAAAGGCTTTTAAAATTTTCCATCACGTTTTTATGCGTAACTATTGCCTTACTTTCTTTTCGAGGTGTTTGAATATTTTATGGCCATTTTTGTGCCTTACTATAGCCTTACTTCAGTTTTGAGAAGTTTGAAATTTTGGTGCCCGTTTTTATGCCTTATTATAGCCTTACCTCTGGTTCAAGGCGTATGAAAATTTTTGTAGCCAGTTTTTATGTCTTACAATAGCCTTACATCTGTTTAGAGGCGTTTGAAATTTTTACCTGTTGTCATGCCTTACTGTAGCCTTAAATACGTTTCGAGGCATTTGGAAATATTTGACACCTGTTTTTATGCCTTATTTTAGCCTGATTTGGGATTTGGCCCCCGAGCCACGAGTTTGACACATGTACTGTAACTTACAATATTCAGATACGACACAATGATTGACGTGTTTATTTATTTTTTACCTTTAGAACCTCGTATACAAAAACAATCACACATTCAACATGTTTTCAGACCATGGGATCACACACACACACACATGAAAATGTGCACACTGTGTTGTTGGTTCCCACAGAAAAAAACAAATGATGTGAAACACTTTACGATGGTTCTCCATGAACATTTGCAGGGAATTCATTTGTTAGCATTAAACACTGAGCAGCCGTTAGCTGTTAATGGGTTTAAAGCCTGTTTGTTCATAAACATACATTATAAACAGTTTTTACATGGATGTGAGTGTGCACGTACTCGTGCACGTACTCACCAACCAGCAGAGGCAGAACACTAAAGTGCTGATAGCACGCTAAGTCGCTAACATTGAAAAAATAACAAAACCACTGACAAAACGGAGAATTTGTTGAAACTTTAAAAAATAATGTAAGGTAGAAATTTCCCTCTTCATTAAATCTACATCAATTTGCTTTTTTAAAAAAAATCCATGGTTTCTGCTCTGGAAATTTATTTATTTATGGCACTTATTAAATTTCAGATATTCCTAATGTCACAAATATAATAAACTGATATCAAATGGACTAAGTACGGGATTAGGGCCAATTTTGATGGAGAAAATAATTTTGGACAAATCAAGAATAAAGTCGAGATGTTAGGAATAAAGTTTAAATTTTGAAAATAAAGTTGCGATTTCAAGAATAAAGTCGAAATGTTGAAACTAAAGTCGAAATATTGAGAATAAAGTTGAAATATTGAGAATAAAGTTGTTGAAATGTGGAGAATAAAGTCAAATTGTTCAGAATAAAATTTTAATTTCAAAAATAAAGTTGTGATTTCGAGATTAAAGTTGAAATGTCAAGAATAAAGTTGTCTATAAATGTATTTTCTAAATTTCTAGTTTAATCTCGACATTATTCTTGATTTGCCCAAAATTATTTTCATCTTCTGCAGTTCACTGATAATAAAAAAAACCCAAAAACATTTTACAGAACATTACAAAGAACTTTCTCAAACATAAAAGTTTACAACTTAGCGAAGAAGAACAATAGAAAAGTTCAGGGAAAAAGTTTTCTCATCAACGTTTCCAAACATGGTTCAGTTTGTGATATAAAATGTTTTATTTTGACAGAATACGCTAAGCCCGTTCAACCTTTGGGAAAAACCTGAAACTTTAGTGTAAGAATGAAATGTGAGAATTATTTACATTTACGTGTGAGTTTTAGTTTAATTTGCAACGATTTGAGCAAAAAACTCCAACTTCAAAAATCAATAAATTAAAACAACCTTAAACTTCTGCTCAGTTTTATCTACAAAGTTTATATCCAGTTGTATTTCAGGAACGTAAATTATGCTCTTCAGTCTTTTTAAGAAATAATGGAAATGTCGACGTTGAAACAACTTATTTTTTGGACGTTTTCTGGTCAGATTTATTCAACAAACGCACACGCAACAACAAAAATGTCAAAATTACATATAAATATTACAATGCTGACAAAAATAATGGTATTGTTTGCTCTCACACAGTGCAAAACAGTTATTAAAATGTATTTTTAATGCTGTATTTTGCCATCGTACAATTAATTTGGTAAACGTAAAGTCAAAATGTGGAGAATAAAGTTACAATTTTGACAATTAATTTGGTTAATGTTTCAAATAATCTACAATGTAGCTTTGAAAAAATGCACGAGTAAAAAGATTCACACGTCATCAAACTTAGATCATACCAGGGTTGGGGTGAATTACATTCTTCAATTACCATTACGTTTTTAATTATCCATGTTAAATTACAATTACCAACATTTTTTTTTCAACTACAAATATTATTGTTTCCCTGAACGTCAATTAAAACTTACATTCTCAATTACTAAAGTTCAATTCAAATTTTACTAACTTTTATTCATATGATGATTGTGTGTGTGTGTGTGTGTGTGTGTGTGTGTGTGTGTGTGTGTGCGTGTGTGTGTGTGTGTGTGTGTGTGTGTGTGTACAATGCCATTCTAGCATCTTTACATTTTAGTGCATTTATTATAATATTTTATGTAAAATCCCGACTCGGGACAAGAGTTGGAATTTATTAATAACTATAAAATCTTTGTATAAAACATCAGTTACATTCACAGTATTGTTAATCTGTAAAATTGTATGGTCCCTATCAAAATAAAATGCTACTACATCTACTACTCTAACTTACTATTCACTAACCCTTCACATTCAGTGACAGGTTGTGGGAAAACTCAAGTTTAATTCAATTGTAATTGACAATCTTTAAATCATTTCCATGGCTAATTACAATTACAAAGTAAATTATCTGAACTCAATTACAGTTTAATTATGATTTTTAAAAATACAATGACACTACGCTATAATTGTAATAAGTAACTGTGTTAAGGAAACACGCTTCAAAGCACAGGGTCAGGGGTTCAAATCCCACCTGGGTCACATTTAATGTGACAGGTTTTTGGGACGTCCAGAAGTCAGTGTCTGATCCTTTCAACGCATGCGCAAAACACGTCCGGTCGGCTTATTTTACAGCTGATTGTGTACTATTTAAAAAGTTTGTATTAAAAAATAATTACTTTGTGCTTTTTAAATCTACTGCCAAAATTTCCCAAATTATTTTGAGTGAATTATGATTATTTTGGTTTTTATTTTATTTTCTATTTGGTTTTTGATTGTAAATGTTGTGTTTTGATGTGTTTTTGTATATATTGACGAGTGTTTTTTCCTATTGGTCTTTTATCATATTTAACAAACGTCATGCGGTCGGTTTACATTCAAATATCACGTCCCAGAAGCTCTGACGTAAAGATTACGTTGAAAGAATCTGAAAGGATCAGGTACTAACAGTTTAGGTGACGTCTGAAATAGTCGTTTCACTATGCGCCCCCCAGAGACGTCTTCTCAATGTCGGTAAAAAACGTCGTAAAAACATTGTTTCAACGTCGGTTTGCTCAGCGTGAAATCTGCAGAGATGTTTAATCTGTTAAAAATAAAAATCAGACATAAAACAGTTTGGATCATACTGTTAAAACACACACACACAAAGTTTTAGTCGTAAATATTGAACAAATATAATATTTACGATTGTCGGCCCCGCCCCTTTTTCAGAGCAGATTATCAGGAGGAATTAATTCTGAACAAACCTCAGACGAGAGGATCATCTTAGAGATAATCTGATAAGACGAAAGATAATCTTTTGCCGTACTTTATCGGAAAGGAGGAAAATCAGGGAAGAACCCGCCAAAATAAAAGTCTGAGTTTACACAAAGTATGACAGGATACTGAGTGAAGCTTCAGATTTCTCCTTCCTGTCTCTGTCTCTGTGGTTCCTGTGGGTCGACCTGTTACGGGGGTACGCTGGCCTCCGGCCTCTTTGTGCTTTTCTTGCGTTTCTTCCTGAGGCGATACACGTGGAAGGTTTTATTGTGAAATGTTCTGGTGAAAAAGGCGGCGTACATGTCCAGGTCGCTCTTGATGGCGTCGCAGAAACGAGGATGTGAGGACGGGACGAGGTCGGGGTCGTTCTCCCCGGGTCCGTCCATAATCTGATCAGAGAACGTCACAGACAAACACATAATCTGATATCAGCGCCAAATTACAGCAGAACAGTGAAAACTAGGAGTGTTGAAAACAATTGATTATCGATTATTCAGTTTTTTTTTTTTTTTAATTATTGACAATTATGAATCAATTCTTACATTTTTCCCGAGATCGATTATTTTACAATCTTAAATTTGTAATAAAAAACTATCAAGTCCTTATATTGAAGTTTCAATGACACTTTACAAAAGTGAGTGTCAATAATTCATCTGCTGACTGTTGTCAAATGAATGATCAATAATCAGCAATAATCACAAATCATTTGATTTTAATCAAGACTTTAAAAAAATAATTAAATTAAAAAACGTATGTCAAAAATAAAGTAAGATACAATTAAAAAGTATATATAAGTTGTAGTGTTTATTCTGACCGCTCCTTTTTAATTATTTATGTCATATAAAAATGTATGAGAACATTAATCAATAATTTACTGAATCTGATCAGGTTTATTGATTAAGTTTTGATCAACTTAGTTTAAATTAATCTAATTTAAATGATCTTATCTTCTGTAGCTCTGATGAGATGTTCTAATGTAACATTCTAATAACGTTGCTCCTACGGACTTTTATTTTGTAAACCAGAAGTTCCCACTGAAACGGTTGTACTTGAGGTAGCTAGCTGACTGTGAATGTGTAGCTACGAGGTACGAACAAAAGGCTGGAATAAAAAGAACTGAAGGACAACATGTACTGAGTTATTCTTAGTTAACCAGACATAACAGATCAAACACTGAGCAGGTGAAGATGATTAAAGCTGATCACGTTCTCACAGAGCATCGCTGTGCTACACGAAAATAGGGCGGAGCTTCACAGGCACAGCAAAGTTAAACGGGCACTGGTGGCTCTGTATTTAGGAGTCAGTGATGATTTGTGTTGTTTTAGATGTTTGTGGAGGTTTAAGATGAGTTTAATGCAGCCATTACAGGAGGGTGGGGGGGGGCGGGGGGGGTGGTACGTCTAATGAACGGTCCCTGGAAACATTCACCCATAAAAACAATGTTCCTTGCCCCACAGTGACGGCGTTTCATGCTGATTCTGTTCATTTCCAAGTTTAACCTTTTTTCATTGGTCGATTCTGTGATTCCGTCCGTGATTCCATTAACACAGATTCTATAGAGCCCTATCAAAGTTTACATTTCAGAATATTCGCAAGAGAAAGTGGCGCAGAGAGGGCGAACACACACACACACACACACACACACGTGCCACCCACATGTCCGTTGGCCAGGTCCAGCAGGTCCCTCAGTCTACATCCCCTCCTGTGTCTCCTCTCATAACAGATGCTGTTCTCTAGAACCACGTAATCGGCCCCCGCCGCCAACAGGATGTCATGGACGTCCTCCGGGGCCTGGCGTGCGTACACCTGGTACACCTGCACACACACACACACACACACACACACACACACACACACACACACCAAACACCACATGGGTCAGATAGAAAAATGCAGATTTACTGTAAGCCATTCAAAAAGTGATACAATTAAAAGTTTTAGAACAAAGAATAAAGACGATAATTGAGTTTTTTCTTTTATTAAATTAGTCAACCTAACGACATCTGTTAAGTTACATCACTTTTTCTTTTC
This sequence comes from Gouania willdenowi, assembly GCF_900634775.1. Taxonomy (NCBI): domain Eukaryota; kingdom Metazoa; phylum Chordata; class Actinopteri; order Blenniiformes; family Gobiesocidae; genus Gouania; species Gouania willdenowi. The sequence goes on from NC_041046.1 coordinate 4,780,473, forward strand.
CAATCACGACTGCTTTGAAGCTGAGGAAATGAAGCTTAGAAATATGAAATGGATCTGATAATTGCTTTCTTGTGCTTTAATGTTTTTTGTGGTAAACGTTGTGTGACAAATCTGGAGGAGGATGACCACCGCCTCGTGGGACGTCCATAAACCACATCAGGGATGAAGCTTCTCCGTCTTTACTCTCGCACATGTTCCTGTTTCTGATACTACATCCCTATGGCTACAGAAACCAACCTGAGAGATATTTTATCTCTCGTTTTTGTGTTCACTGTTTATGCTTTTTTCTGTCATTTTGTGTGTTTATTGAGCCATTTTGTATATATTTGATGTTGTTTTGAATTTTGGATTCATTCTGTGTATTTCTGTTGTTATTTTGGTTTTAAGAGTCATTAATGTTGTCATTTAAAGCCTTTTCCTGTCATTAAGTCTGTTCTTGTTTATTTTATGAGTTCATATTTTGGTTGTCCATAGGGAGCACAGTTCTCTCTCCTCTTACCTCGTGTTTTTCCACGTCTCATCTAAGATACGGGGCACTGCCTTAGCAGAAACCCACAATTCTCTCTGTTCCTGTCCCCCCATGTTATATGATTGTCTTTTTCATGTTTCTTGGACAGGGATGTAAGTGAAATGCAAATTTCTCCTTGTGTTACAAATGAAGGATATCTCATCTCATTTTGTGTGTTTTTTTAGTTATTTTGTGTAGATCTGTTGTTGTTTTTGGTATTTGAAGTCATTTTCTGTATTTTTGTTTTCCTTCTCTGTGTATTTATTGTCTATGAGTTTCTTGGGTTATGTTGTGTAGTTTTTTTTTATCATTTTGGATTTTGGAGTTATTTGTGTGTATTTTTGTTGTCATTGTGTGTCTTTTTCTGTGATTTTGTTTTTTGGGTCAGTCTGTGTATTTCTGTTATTATTTAATGTATTTTTCTGTCATTTAGACTGTGTTTGTTGTCATTCAATACATTTTTTGAGGTTTTTTGTGTAGTTTTTCTTGTTTTTGGTATTTTGTGTATTTTTGTTGTCCTTTCATGTTTTTTACTGTCATTTTCTGTGTTTTTGTTGTCATTCTATGGTTTTTTTTGTTAGGGTATTTGGGGCCTATGCTACAAATCTAGATTAGATTAATCTCCGTGAGCTGGAGTGAACTAACCAAACCTTCTTTTCCAGATATGAGCTGGACTATCAATCAAAACACGCCAAGTTCAGCCAAGTGGTTTCACCCTCGTACGTGCGCGCTCACGTGAAAGGGGTGGAGCTTGCAGCGCCTGACCAATCACTGGAGAGAACTGGCAGAGCGTCTTCACAGGAGGAACAGTTTATGATCTTAAATATAATAAATATAAATCTATGATGACAGGGAAGAGCAACAGTAGTGCAAGAGGCGGAGCTTATATGCTCGCTATCAGATCTGATCCATTTCATAACCTGGTCCTGATCGGTTACGTGTTGCTTAAGTTTAAAAATATGAAGAATTAAAAACGGACAAAAAATACGCAGGAATTGATGAGAAGTTAATGTTTACATTTGTGAGATTATAAACAGAGAATAAACCAACATTCTGATTAGTTTCACTTTCTCTTTTCTTTTTAATGTGTTACTGTGGCTGTGATCCTGCGTTCTTACATGAGGTAAAACAATAATAAATAAAATAAGGTGAATATATATTTATATTATCTACTGGACTGAGGCTCTCAGCATTACCTCAGATTACATGAAATCATTCATTCATTTATTGGTGTGAAAGCGCCCGATGCACGCAGGTGTTATTTTATTTTATTGATTTTATTTGCTCAGTTCATCAGATATAAATCATATTTTTAATGTCATCAGTAAATGAAAGGATCACATTTCTCTCCTGTCAGCGTCTTCTTTTACCGTCTATGGTCAGCGTCACATCAGATCTACGCAGTGACGTGATCACATCACCTTTCATTGGACAGCTCGTTTTCTAAGAGATCTGATTGGTCAGGAGGCGGGACTTTATCACGAGCTAACATTTAAGCTGGAGAAAAACTTGGTCAGGACCAGGATTGCTGTGTATGACTAGTTGCCATAGTGATTCAGCATCAGCGAGCTTTTGGTGTGCATGTTTTTGTTGTCAATTTGTGACTTTTTCTGTCATTTTGGTTTGTTTTTAAAGTGACTGCATATTTCCATTTTAACTTTTGTTTTTTTAAGTTATTTAATGTCTTTTCATTTCGTCTATTTTTGTTGTCATTTCATTTGTTTTTTTTGTTATTTTGTGTAGATTTGACGCTGTTTTCAGTCAGTCCTTTTGTGCATTTTGGTTGCCATTTCGTGACTATTCTGTCATGTTGTGTCTTTTTGGAGTCATTGTGTGTATTTCCGTTGTTAATTTTGGTTTTTAGAGTCATTTTGCATATTTGTGTGGTTGTTGGGTTTTTGGAGTAATGTTTGTTGTCTTTTCATGTCATTTTGTGTGTTTTTAGACGGAGGGCTTTATGTGTCTAACTTAAAGAATGATCTTAAACAAATGATAGTGTTTAGACATTAAAGGTCACATTTATTTATCTCTAATCAACTAAGTGTTAAATCTAATGACGTTAAATTGGAGATGATGGTGCAATGCAGCAGCAGGTTCATTTTGTTCCCCAACAAAATACATATGAATATATGTGCTGTTACTTATAAGGACATAAAGATGTTTGTATTTCTCTGTTATAACATCAAAGTCGTAGTCGGAGAAAAGTGACCTTTTCCACTGATTAAAATAATATTTTTAAGCTGAATAAAAGCATCATTCTTACTGATTAATATCATCTTATGATTAGTTGTGTTTGATTAAAGTACAAAATAATAAAAAGCAGAAGGAACTCAACATTTCTAAGATACTATTAGCTCTCTTTGTGATTCCACTTTCCTTCGTGGCTACGCTAAAGGCTAAGCTCTTTCATGGCTCTTTGAGTCCACTAATGCCTTTTTGAGGTTCTATAACCTATGATTAAAAAAAAAAGGTGCTTTCTGCCCTCCATAATTCCATCTCTCCTCCTGCTGCTGCTACTGGGCTTCTCATCTGTGATTCATGACATCACCGTTTCTAGATGCTCTTCTTTTATTACCTCAACTCTCTGATCCAATGGCCACTCTGGGTCAGCTTTTATCCATCTTTTCCTGCTTTAAAAGGCAGTTTTTGGTCTCCTACTTTGGCCTCTATGTGAACAAAAAAGGCTCAACAAAAAGGAAGGACAAACTGTGGCAGCCATGCTTGAAAAGTCACGGTCCATGTTAGCAACGACAAGCTAAAGTCAAGAGCAAAGATCTAGCTACGTGTAGATACAGTAGGAGGAGAAATAGAGTTGTTATTGCTGTGAAGGAACAGTTTGTGAACAGTGTTTTTAAAAGTGAAGAAAGTGTGAGAAAAGGAGATTCTGTGTCTCTAAAGCAGAGGTGCTGGCACCACTTACAGTGTATGTTTAATCTGATTGGTCGGCTATGATGTCATGCATTTGACTGTTGTCTGGTCATTTCATTTTTCGTAGTTTCACAATGTCTGTATATATATACACATAATTTATAAAAGCATTATGTCACTATTATCAGACAAATATGTTCTCTGTTCAAGTAATTCATTGTTTATATCAGTATAATAAACTTGCTGTGGTATATTATTGATTTATGACTTTGAAATTAAAGTGGAAGACTTTGGTGACATAACTTCAGACCCATTTGAGACTTGAGAAGCAGTCACTGGTTCTCACCTCTGCCATAAAGCTGTATGTAGGTATAGAGTGTCTAACACGCACAGCAAGAGTATATCTAGTATAGAAAATGTAACATGGAGGAAAAAGAAAAGGAAAAATAGGTTCCCTCTAATCTTAAGAAACAGCATTAAAAAACCTCCTAAATATGATCACTTAAGTTGTTTTACTCTGAATTATCAAAGGTTAATGCTGATACGTCATTGGTCCTCTTCTGTGGAAAATGCGACGCAGAAAGTCTCACTGTGTTTGAAATCTAACTGTAAATGAAGTGCATTAATTGAGAGAGATGATTATATCTGGAGTAGCACTTTACAAAGCTGTATTAGTTTTAATCAGATGGGAATAACCTTTGCTGATTGTACAAATATGAGTCATACTTTAACTTCCTGAGGACGTTACAAATGATGTTTTTAAACCATTGTTGATCAGAAAAAAAACAGGAACACTGAGGTTTTTCAGAATTGTTAGATTTTGAAATGTTCTTTTAAGTGCGTCTATTTGCAACAGAAATAATATGAGTTTATGTTATGTTTGATATTGTTGTCATCAGAATGAACTGATAATGGTTGAAACATCTTTGTTTAGTAGCATGCTTTCCTGGGGGGTTTTGCTGGAGGCCACGGTACCTGTCTGGTTCTCTCCCGCAGGTCCTTGTCTTCATAATGGGGGTGGTTGGTGAGGACTCGGCCTGTGCACAGCTTGATACCAGCCAGAAGCTGCATACTTCCTGCAAACACCGCCTGCTTGGGGGTCTTTGTGCTGAGGATCAAAGAGGAAGAGACATGAATAATCATCTGATAGTGTGTGATTCAAATGTTTTCTACATGAAGAAAGTCCAAAAGCAGTGTTAGTTTAGATGGCGAATTTTGATTGAGTTTCAGTTGAGAAAAAAGTTGAAATTTCAAGATTAAAATTGAAATTTTGAGAATTAAGTTGAAATATAATGTCAAGAATAAAGTCGAAAAGATCAGATTATGTCGAAATTTCTAAAATGGACTCAAAATACAATATTGTGATAAAAGTCAAAGGTTTGCTAATAAAGTCAAATCTAAGGAAACTGACGAGGGCCAATTGATACATAATATTATCAAACCTCCGACTTTAACCTCAACATTAAATTTTCAATTTCTGTTTTCAAAATTTCAACTATAATCTCATAATTTCAACTTTAAGTTTGATTTGTCCAAAATTGGCCCTAATGCTCTTCCATAGTGGAGAAGTTTGAGACAAAAAAGAAAAAAAAAGTACACTAATAACGAGTCGACTAAATCTGATACAGTATAGTCGACTAAAATTAACCTGATATTAGATGGCGTTATTGTTTGTAAATACACACTAACAGATTTTATGCGATCAATGTGTGAGATCACATGATCACATGAGTTCTGATTGGATTTCGTCCCATGTGATGAAATTTGTTTCTTTTTTATTAATCAATGAAAATATAAATATATTTAGACAATATTTTTAAGTTGTTTTTTGTCAAAGTCTAGATGTCAATTAAAAAATGTAGTCGACAAAATGAACACTGATGAAAATAGGCAGATGAAGAGGTTTCTATGTGAAAGGTAATTATGTAAAATAAAGTTAAGTCCTATTATGAGCCAAACTTACCATGACTAATCAAACATATCAATGAGTCGGATGTTTGCAAATGTAAAGCAGAAGCTAAAACTAAACAGAACAGACATACATACATATCTGAAGAGAAGCAAAGTTGTATCAATAACTATTATACAACAGTTCGTTCCAACCACGTGATTTGATTGGACGACAGACATTCTAAGAGTGCTGATATAGAACAACAACAGCACTCATATCACTCCACTGTACAGCTGATCTAAATACCGTTAATTATCGTTACATCTTGGGCTACACACCTCAGTACACTGTCACCTCAGTACACTGTCACCACAGTACACTGTCACCACAGTACACTGTCACTACAGTACACTGTCACTACAGTACACTGTCACCACAGTACACTGTCACCTCAGTACACTGTCACCACAGTACACTGTTACCACAGTACACTGTTACTACAGTACACTGTCACTCCAGTACACTGTCACTACAGTACACTGTTACTACAGTACACTGGCACCACAGTACACTGTCACCACAGTACACTGTTACTACAGTACACTGTCACTACAGTACACTGTCACTACAGTACACTGTTACTACAGTACACTGGCACCACAGTACACTGTCACCACAGTACACTGTTACTACAGTACACTGTCACTACAGTACACTGTTACTACAGTACACTGGCACCACAGTACACTGTCACCACAGTACACTGTTACTACAGTACACTGTCACTCCAGTACACTGTCACTACAGTACACTGTTACTACAGTACACTGTTACTACAGTACACTGTTACTACAGTACAATGTCACCTCAGTACACAGTTACTACAGTACACTGTCACCTCAGTACACTGTCATTTCAGTACACTGTTTTTGGGGGGGTGTGGTCGTTCATAGTACATATTAAATAATAATATTACATATTAAATGCATATTCAATCAGTTTGGATTATGAATGGAATACAACGCTGAAGTGACACACATACGCAGAAGAGGATTTCAGGTGACCCATGACCCCACACAGCACAGTGTTTACGTTAGTAAATATGGAGACGTCTGGTGTAGGAGTGTGTGTTGCACTGAGAATCTTTCTTTCCAACCGAAGTCAGCACTTCAGAACTTTAAGAAGAGTGAAAAAGAAGAGAGCCAGGTTTATCGCTCTATCCGTTTGCTGTGATGCTGCTACATCCCTATTATATATATATATATATATATACTGTATATAAAATAGGGATGTCAGCGGCTTCAATGATGCAGAGTAGTATTACAATCTGAATTGTTTTGTTCAGACTGTCTTTAACAGATCGTTATACAGGCAAAAAGATCAGAGTTAGGTCACATTTGTCTGCAGTGTGAACCTAGCGTGCGTGTGTGTGTGTGTGTGTGTGTGTGTGTGTGTGTGTGTGTGTGTGTGTGCTCTCCACTTGTGGAACTATTTTTGTTGGTGGAGCTAAATGATTAAACAAACAAACAAACAAATCATAATCTATTGTGACTTATTACTGTTAACTAATAAAATGCGCTTGTAGAACTGTTGTTTAAAAGCAATATCACTGTTGTGTGAAATATCAACACTGGTGTGATTATCTGCGGAATATCACACCAGTGCTAGTATTTCAGCACGACAGCACTACCTCTCATGTGATAGTGCTTAAATAATCTACATTGACCTGAGCAGTAGTTATAAACTCAGTTAAAGCAGCATTTCTTAACCTCAGACTCTAAGTTAAGGTCCACCTTCTTTCCAAAGACTGTGAAAATCATTAGTATTATTATTGTTCATGTGCAAAACGCTCTGACAAAAAGTCAATTGTTTTGTTTTGTCCCAGGAGAAAATATTCTGCTTCACGGCATGGAAAATAGCTTCACTATAAGAGACCTGTTCCAACGCTCCAGCTTTAGCAAACAAACCATATGGATACAGAGTAACATTCCACAATCTATGGAGATCCGTCATGCTCAGAATGTCTCATTCTGACAGCTATGGATGTAGGTTTCTAGAATTAAAAATGCAATTTAGCAACATCTGAGAGAGAAAGAGAAATAATTAGCTCCAGTATGCAGAGTGAGGAAACACATCATAGCCTTTGTTGGTCGTCCGTAGGCACATCTGAAATCTAGCCTTTATTTAGAGTCAAAAATTGTGCGATGGGAGGGTGACTTTTTGTCCTTTTGTGCACAAAAGTCTCGAATTACAAAACAAAACACAGGATTGGCAGCTGCTTTTATGCAGTCAGGATGTTCTAACAGGATGGAAGTATTGAGCTCCGACTCCTCAGTATGGAAGAGACATATCCTGTCGACTTATATGATGGATTTCTAGTGTGGGTCACATCACTATTTGGTCTGCCCTGCCAATAATAAAGGAAATATTGTTTGTTTTATATTCTTAAATGGCAAAAAATACTGAGCAATTGTAGGGCGTTGTTCAATCGAATTCTGGAGCGATTCAGGAAAATTAATTTTAGAGTCTGTTTTGGCCGGACTCTAAGGGTGCTTTCACACCGACGGACCCTAGAGCGTTTTCACCGCTTAACTGTTTGGTTTCTCTGATTGTCCTCCTCGTTTGATCAGTGTGAATTCTATTTTTTTTTTTTTTTTTTACCTTGTCTGCACATGCTGTCGAAGGTTAACACTACAAGAAGTGCAATCTTTTGACAGCAATGCATATTTTATTATTGCAATTAAATAAATTTATTTATTTCATTGCATAATTGTGACCGTCACCAGCCCTCCCTAGGGAAGGGTAAGAAATACTTTATTAAAGGGAGGATGTAAAAAAGAGAGGGCAGTGTTACACCAAGGTGAGGGGGTGGAGGGGGGTGGGGAAGTTAACAGGGAAGAGGGATACAAGATAGGATATGGAATGGGTGGGGAATAGTTTTAAGTGATGCGATGTGAAATTGTGGTTGTGTATATTGTGTTTATTGTTGTGTTGTCAAGCCAGTTTGGTGACCAGTGTGTGGTTTAGGAATAATGGTGGTGGCTGTGAACAGAGGAAGAGGTGAGTGGAAATTCCACAAAACAGGTATTTGGGAACAACGTGTCTAAGGTTGAGCCCAGTATGAGTGTTATCCCACAGCCCAAGGCCAGTGCATCCATGACAAATGTATTTCCAAGTACCGCCACTGCAAAACCCAAGAGCCGCCCCCGGGCCCGAAGAAGCAGTCAGGCCAGCAGCAAGAGCAGGCAGCCTAAGGGCCCCCGGTGACCACCCCACGGCCAAGCAGTCCCCCGAACGCCCCCAAGATCCCAAGCCGAGAGGCAGCCATCGCCCCCCCATACACACCCGAGAAAGCCCCAAGGAGCCAAGGACCCAGCGCACCACGCCACCGATCCCACCCCCAACCCCCAGACCCCCCACCCCATCGACCCCCCCACCCCCCCACCCCACCCCCGCGCCCAACCCCCCGAGGGGAGGGCCCAGAGAACTCCCTGCCCGAGGCCCCAGCGGAGGAGCCGAAGCCCACGCCCAGCAGGCGACCAGAACCGCGCCGAACAGGCAGCCAGTGGGCACCCGCCGGCGAGCCCAGAGCCAGCAGGGGCCCGACCCCAGGCCAGAAGGACCCGGAACGGATGCAGCACCAGGAGCAGCCCGCCCAGGGCGGACGACCACACCCCAAGATCAGTGTGAATTCTAGAGCAATTGTTTCTGCCATTATCAGAGCGTTTCCAATCAAAGTCTAGAGTGATTAGGTTCACTGTGAACTTGACGATATAGACCAAAACTCATATCTCAACATTTTTTCTCAAATGACGATATGAGATATGAATCTCAATATTCTTAACTCATCAGAATGACAATTCTGGGTTAAATTTACTGATTCAAAATGCCACACAGGCACATTTAATATCAAACAGCTGCAAAATGTGCCACTTTTGGCATTTTCTCTTCTAAAAGACAGCACGTGTGAGTGAGTTCTGTAGTGTGGAAGGTCTGGGTTAGGATGCACTCAGTAATTCATTTAACTGTGCTTTTCATGCTGTTCTGAGAACTAGTGAACGAGGCAAACTCCTGAAACAAGTAGTTTCATACAAAATAAGCTATAAAATCATCACTTATCATTTTTATACTGATGATATCCAGGTGTACTGCTCCTTTAATTACTCAGAGTTTCTCTTTTTATCTTATTGTATATTCCATATCAAAAACTGGTTGTCATCAAATTATCTCCAGATAAATTCAAATAAAACAGAAACTCTGATCATCTCTCCTGATACAAACATCCTCTGATTAACTTGGTGATCTGTTAAAACCAGCCTCAGAAACCTTGTGTTTGATCAGTTAATGTCTTTGGAGGGTCACTGTCATCTACTAACTAAAAACTGTTTGTACCATCTGAGAAATATCTTTAAAATCAGGCATCTATGAACTGGTCATACACATTTATATCATCATGTATTGACTGTAATTCTGTTTTACATGTTTTAATAAGTCGACCCTAAACAGACTCCAGATCGTACAGAACACTGCTGCCAGACTTTTAACTGGTGCTTCTAGAACATCCCACATTATTCTTTCTACTCTGCACTGGCTTCCAGTTAAGTTTAGAATAGAGTACACAATATTAGTTCTTAGGTTCCGAGCGTTACATGGTCAGGCCCCTCAATATATCTCAGACTTATTGTGCCCTACTCATCAGGGCGATGCCTTCGGTCTTCAGACCAGGGTCTCCTAAAGACCCCAAAACTACATTTAAAACCAGAGGAGACCTGGTGTTCCAGACTCTGGAATAACCTGCACCAGTCTCTCAGGGATCTCAACTGTGTGGTCACTTTTAAAAAACTGTTGAAGACTTCACTTTTCAGAAAAGCTTTTAGTTACTGGAGTTTACATTTTTATTTATCCTTTAATGTTGCTGTTCTTATGATGTTTATGCACTCATGTTTTATTATTCTATTATGATGCTTGACCACAACTCTGTACAGCACTTTGTGATTTTATCTGCAAAAAGCGCTTTATACATAAATTACTTATTTAGTTACTTTAAAATAAAAATATATCCTTACAATATGAGTATCATTTGTTGACCACATGCATTATCTACGGAGAGCAGACATGAAGGACATGTTGATGTCTGATATGAATCTATTCTCAGGTAGACGTGGACCCTGGGTTCAATGACTGGGTCCATGGAGTCCATTAGCTGGAACATGAACGTGTGTGTGTGTGTTTATGCCTGAGGCTGCTGACCTGCAGTAGAAACAGGTCATTTTCATTCCAGTCCATCTTCTCTGTGGGTGTTCCAATTAAATTACAGAGCACAGACACAATTGCCTCTACTGGTGATTTATATTTCATTTTAACTTCATATGCTCATATGGAAATGCCAGGAGGTGCTGACGTGAACCCTGTTGACATCATAAAAATGAAATGACGACATTAATTCTCGGACATGTCGTTGGCCTGATGAGGCAGCACTGGCTCAGTGGAGATACTGGTTTCTTCTTCTGTTTGGCCAGGACATGTACTGGCATTTATAGATACATTTTAGTCAATGTTCTTTATCTAAAAAACCTCATTTAAATGAATATTGTGTAAACTACAGACCTATGAACAGACAGAACTAACACATGCTAACAATAATTTAAATGTTAATATTTCAAAAGTAAATTTGTAGCGTTTTCTTGGTGAGCTAAATTATGAACAAGAACAACTTTAGAAAGAAAACATCTTTTTAGTCCAGCATTTTATCAGCACACGACCCTAAAAGACCTAAACTTTACTTTAACAATACTCCAGGAGCAGAATTTTTCATTTCAATGTCACATCAAAATACTTACCACGCCTTTAAAGGTTTCTAATTTCAAATTTGTGACTTGAGTCCACGTCAAGTACAAGTCATATGACTTATTTCTCTTATGAACAGCTTGAGTGTGTGCATGCGTCATTATAGACTTATTTGGTCATTTCAAAATGTTTATTTTCATGTTTGACCGTTCGCTGTTTAGACCGGACGGACGGGACCCAGAGGTTATGACGGGACCCGGAAGTTATTGGCGGGCAATGGCCGTGGCTGTGCCGAAAGCGAACAGCGAAAAAAACTATTCAACATAAAAGTGCTATACAACCAAATGCACACCTTGGATTTCATGCTGAACACATAGAGCCGTTTAGAAGAAAGTTGCGACAACGGAAGTTTCAAATATTTCCTGCGGATCTGTTTATTTTTCTCTACACACGATTTCAACAACCTGTGACGGAGTATGTGCATGCGTGCGGCTGATGCATGCACATTCTCCACACATAAGGTATTTATAATAAAAATATACTAAATGAGTAAAATAAAACAAAAAACTAAACAATATTTATACAAAAAGTACACAAAACAACAACAGAAATGCAAAAAATGATACAAAAAGGCTCCAAAAAACACAAAAAATGACTCCAAAAAATATATATTACAGAAAAATACACCAAATGACAACAGAAATATGAAAATGACTCAAATACACAAAACTAAATAGTTATACAAAAAATGACAACAAAAATGCACATAACTACACCAACAAAGATACAAAAATACACAAAATGACTCCAGAATCACTACAATGGCCACAAAAAAACTAAATTATACAAAAAATGCACAAAAAGACAACAGAAAAGATACAAAAATACACATAATGACTCAAAAAAACATACAGAAAAATACATACATTGTTCATCACAGTAACACATTCTTATTTAGCTAGAAACACAGAACTAATGCTTAATGTGTTTCACATTTTAATGACAAAAAACCCCAAAAAAACAACACTCAGCACTGTTTGAACAGGGAATTCAGTTCCCTAAAAAGAATCGACTCATCTCCCAAGTGGATTTTCAATTTTTTTTTGTATTGTACATTACACAATTATTATTAAATTAAAAACAAACATAAATAAAACATTTAAAATGAATAAATGGTTAATAACTGGTTATATATTTACACACGTGTGGTCTCTTGTGTACATTCAGGGCTAGAAATGAAGGAAACTTGTGGAATTATCAAGCTTAACATGTTGCCTAAATTATTAATAAACAGAACAGGGTTTGGTTTTTTGGCACTTTTATATTTTCTTCTTCTCCTGCTCTGTCCTCTTGGAGGATTAGTGGGAACCTTTTCAGTGAAGTTTAGCCTGTTCTATAGGTTGATGAGATGTTGATGCACCACCTTCTTTTATTCTGTTTGTGTGTTTTATGCATCGTCTCCATGAGTCAACTACACCTAACACTGACTGATGGCCCACTGAGACGTGAGGACTGATTTTAAAATGCTGACTCCTTCACTAATAAACCTGGATCTCCATGCCAAAGTAGTGAGAGAAACCTCCTCAAATTGCTGCAGAACTGCTGTCAGGGAACTCGTTATAATGGTGACTCCTAAAAAACAAGCTGTATATGTTGACCATGAGGGTTTAATGGAAATAGGTTTCATGAGGGTTGCTTATAATAATATGTATGAGATAAACGAGATGCAGAGTGAGTCCCAGGAGGTCAGTTTTATATTGACCTGTGCTGTTTTTCACTCATTATACTGTACAATGAGTAAAAAAATACAGGATACACATATATAACTGATAATATCTCTCTCAGGCCCAAATAAGGCCAAATAAATAAATCAATAATGACTCATCTGCATACGTGTGAATTTTTAGTTGAGTTCTCTATGGTTTCTGTGGTCTTTGTCTTTTTTTTGTTTTACACTGAAAATACTAAAAAACTCACAACATATATTGAAAATAAATAACAGTATTTTTATCATTACAGCTTTAATGGGTGGGGGCAGCAAGTGAACGTTTTGTCTATAATGTTGAAGCAGACATGATTTAAATGATAAAAGCAGAAGAAACATAAAAAAAGTATAAAAATGTATGAATGAATAAATAAATAAATAAATAAAAGGAATATATATTATATCATATTCTAATAAAGAGTAACCTTTATACTGTAAATTAATCTGATTTTTCTTACATTCCCACATACAGTTATGGGTCAATGAATCATTAGTGATGTGAACAGTCTATGTTCATAGCTCTAAGCTGATCACATTACAGGGAGCTGAGACATATGCTAAGTAGTTTACTGAAGACCCAAACATGTTCCAGACCCAAACACACACTGACTATTTAGAGGAGCTGACATGTCCACCAGAGAGGATGTATAGCAGATCTGTTTCTGAGAGAGTAGGTGGAGCTTATTACTATACCATATTTACCTTTCTATGTGATGGAGTTCCTGATATATTAGAAGATGAAAATGGAAGAAAGAAAATAAGGACACAAAAATCCACACACAACCCCACTCACTAAATTGGCCATATTTAAAAAAAAAAGTATTCCTCAGATCAAACTAAAAATTTCAGTGTGAATATTGAATAATCACAGAACAATTTTATACTTTTTGAGACCTGAAGTGCATGTTAGTCCTGTAAATTTGTTGAAATGACCCCTCTGTGTTCCTGTGTCCTGGTCAGTTTGACAGAGTGTATCTTATTCTGAAAGCTCAGTCCCCAGGTCTGCTATCTTGTTAGTAGCTCCTGTGTTATCCATTCTTACACCAGCTCTTATCTCTGTGTACATTCCATATTTATGTTTTGTGGACACTTTGTAAAATCCAATGTGTATAAAGTCCAGAGGAGAGATTACCTCTCAGCATTTAATCAGATTGTAACTGACTGTGAGAATACTCCCTTATCTTCTTTTTATTCTAAATGTCCTGACAACAGGCAGAGACAGAACTTTTCCTTTTACGTTCTTGGACCCCTGGCTCCATCCTGCCGGTCCTAGAAGCACCAGTGGTCCAACACTTAAACACTACACATGGAATGATGGCCATGTGCACACGCTACAATTAGGAACGTCTTCCTAAAAGGTAAAGTTAAAAAGGCCTGGAAACCGACAACCTCAGCGTGCCCAGTGTGTTGTGGCAGAGTCTAGCTTTAGGGTTGCTGATCAGATGTGGAAACGAGGTTTATTATGTCAAAGGGTTTTTGTGTGTGTGCCTCAGTGAGTGTGTTTGCTTCCTCATAGTGGTAGTTAAAACAGAGCAGATCCTGCTCAGGCTGAGGCCTTGGTGAGTGCTACAATGCTATGTGGCCTGCTTAGGGCAGTCTGACCAGAACTGATCAAGAGAGAGTTCTGTAATTACATATCACCGTGAACTCCCACAGACACGTAAATTACATAAGTGAAGTACCTACCTCTTACTGAGCCAAGAATGTGTCCGTAAATCCATTCTGTCCGTTTACCCAAAGACTGAAAGACTCAAATACATTTGACCTTTCAACAATTTTTTAAATAAGTTTAAATTTTCCTATCCTTGAATTTTGATTTTCTCAGCATCTCACAAAATCTTTGAATCTCAAAGTGACGGCCCAGATCGCGGTACAGTCCTCCTGTCTTCTGATAGGACGTTAAGAGGTGAACCTATTTTTGATTAGTCTCAGAGGGTCATTCACCATCTCTGCTTTCCAGGGCGATAAATCATGAAATTCTATTTCTGACACCAAGTTGTGGCTGAAAAAATGTGCTTAGCACTTGGGTCAAAATGGGTTTGTGTTTACTTCCATTTCTTTGTGAAAGAGAAGGGAACATTCTCAGTTACTGTAGTTACAATCTGATGAAATGCCTGATGGACGCCACATGGACATGTAATCAAGGCCAAAAAGAAAAAAAGGGTGTGGCCACATTCTGTGAAAGTCGGTCGCACCAGTGCCACCACTGGAATAGTTTGTATAGAGCCCTGGTAATGTAAACAGATAAACGCCTGGTGTATGAATGGATAACACAGGAGAAGATAGCAGACATGGGAACTGAGATATCAGAAAATGACCTGGACACACAGGAACACAGAAGTATTTAAGTCTCTTTTCATCCTTAAGAGCCATAAAAATGTAGATCTTGACAGATTATCATGGGTACTGTGATCTTTATGATTAAATCCTAGTGTGACTAAATACGGATTCAAATATTGACATTTACTGTATATCAATAGTGTGAGTAAAACACTAGCAGTGAATTAGCTACACCTGACTCAGCTTGTCTTTATTTTGAAGCGTGTAACCGTATAAGCCACAGTTCCAGCTCTCTCCTGCAGCTTTGACATTGTTGCATCGTTCTGACTAAAAAACATGAGTCGTGAATCCAAAAAACATAGAAACCATGTCGCACAATGACAACGTGCGTACTTTGACCAGGATTGAAATAGCAGGGTTGAGCTGAGCAACCATCCATCGTTCCTGGTATTGATTCATTGACTTTCCATTTAGAAAGTGTATCAGCTGATCTACTTAAAATATGCACATTGAAGTGCATTCTTCATTCTTAATAAACATGAAGTCTCTCACACCTGGCAACAAGCCAAATATAATCTGGCAATATAAAAATATAATCTGTTTGGGCCAAGTTGTGAAAGATGGAGAGTTAATACCATTTCGGGATTTACAAGCAAATTTAAATTTAGACCATTTGTGTATATTCCAATATTTGCAATTCAAATAAATTTTATGTAATCATTCTTTCAATGATATGGATGAACCTCTTGATTCTCAATTGAAAAGAATAACTAATAGTAAGAAGATGGTGTTGAAAGTCTACAAAATATTACGTCCATCTATATTTGATTGTAATCCATCAATTCTAGATCAATTTCAAAGAGACAGGAGTGTAACACTAACAATGGATCAATGGGGTGCCATTATCAAAAAATCTAATTATGTTTTAAAATGTGTAAGGTATAAAATAAACATTTTACATTGACTTTATTTTACACCACATAAACTTAAAAAAAATAATTCTGAGTTGTTTTCAGACCTTTGTTGGCATGGATGTGGGGAATCTGGCACCCTAATACATCTATTGTGTAGGGATGTAACGATTAATCGTACGGCAGTTAAAAATCAATTCATAGGTATCACGGTTCATATTGATACCCTGAAAATTTAATCACAGTACATTTTTAAACAGCAGAGAGTGCTATCTATTTGTCCTTCTCTTGTCCACAAGCTTAGGCGGCGGGCGGAATCGCCTTCTACTCTTAAACATGTTCATAAATGATTCCTTACCCCTTTAGCACCGAAAGAATATCTGTAATACGTGAATATCTGTAAAAGTCAGGTTTTTCTATTAGCTCTGTCTGCTAGCATAGCATCTCTTCTTCACTGCTAGAATAGCTGCATGCCAACTGACCACGGGTTACCAGCGCCCTCTGCTGGTCCAAACAAATATCTGCGGTAAATACAGTACAATTGTTAAGGCACAAAATACATTTTCAGTTGCACTTTTAAAAAGAAAAAGAACTATTATGCAGTTTTGCATTGTTTACTATAGAACCAGATTTTAAATGAATAGGCTTCTTCTTCATTTGTATTTTTCCTTTAAGTTCATTCAGGATTTATTTTTAGTTAAATTGCATTGTTTTGAATAGTTTATCCAGCGATTCTTTTGACAATTATAAACAGGAAAATAGTTCAGTATTTTCATCATTTGTCTAGAGTCCCATTTTGTAAAATAAATCGTGAGAGAATCGTATCGTGAATCGTTACATCCCTACTGTTGTGGTTTTGCTCCAAGGTTAGAGAATTTGGATGCTTGTTGAGGAATTATTTGTAAATTATTTAATGTGAAGTTTCATTTATCACCTTTGATATGTCTGCTAGGGTACAAAGCAGAGGAAGTGAAATCTAACGAGTTGCAATATCTGTTTAAAGCTAGGGTAGGTAATTTTAGGGTAGGTAAAGTTTTGGTTGAAAATGACTTTATGTCCTGACAGAAATTAAGATCTTATGTGCTCTGAGAGCCGAGAGAGAGAGATGAGAGAGAGGAGAGATGAGAGAGAGAGAGAGAGATGCGAGCGAGAGAGCAGAGAGAGAGAGAGGAGAGGAGGAGAGAGAGAGAGAGAGAGAGAGAGAGAGAGAGAGAGAGAGAGAGATATAAAAACTATGGAAATAAATCTATCAAGGTGCCACTAAATCAGTGTTTTTCAACCGTGGGGAAAAAAATTCTTGATATCAAATGGGGTCCAATCCTAAAAAGGTTGGGAACCACTGTGCTAAATACTGTTTTTTTCTACTTATTTCTAAAATTAGATCATTTAAATCTATAGTTGTTTTTAAATGGTTTTCTAAGGATAATGTTGTAGTCAGTGCTTGGATTCAGAAACAAGAGAAATGGGGCAGTTGAACCCAATTAAATTAAAGTCCAACTTTGACTCTAAATGTGGAATTAAAAGTGAGTAAAAGTTGAAGAAAGATCTGTGATCTCTTCTCGTCATTAGAGGTAGTTTCGCTCAGTAACAGCAGACATAAAAGCAGGATGTGTGGTGTGATCTGATTTCATTTAAGAAGCACATTAAAGCCCCTGCAGCTACAATTACCACAAGGATTCTCTGACAGCTTTACATAAACACACCAGCTGGTCATAGATTCATCATCCTGGTTCTGCCACAGGCTGAAAACCTGCTGTCATGGCTTCACACAGACCTGAGCACCTCGGCCTCGCTCACCAGGAAAACACGGAAGAACATGAACACCCCCACCCCCTGAGTCCATCTTAACACTTTCATCTGAAATGTAATTAGCGCAGAAGCAAGAAGCTTAGCGCTCCACCCCGCTCTCAGCACAACGGTAGGCAGCCCCTAATCCTCACAGCCTAATGGGATTAGCTCTGAAGGGACGCGAGCACACACACAATATGCTCAGAATCCAACTCGTACCATTCATCCGTCTCTTTGCTGCTCCACTATCTGCCTAATAGGATTAGAGCACGACTGTCCATTTCCTAAAAACCATATACGCTCCACTCAGTGTCGTCTCAGCGTGGTCATGATGGATGAAAAGAAGATGCTTGAGTTCTGGAGAGATTCACTCAGCATCCATCACCGGTTCCTACTTGATTGTAGCGCGTTTCTAATCATCTTTAATTAGCAATATGTATGTTTTAAAAGGATGTTTTGGTCTAAAAGCAGCAGCTGGTGTGTCAAAGCTCTCAACACTGATTAAATAAATAAAGTTAGAAACCAAAGCAGATGACTTGACTCATTACAAAGGCATTTTTCAATCTGATTCAGTTTATGATTATGGAAGAATAATAGAGAAAAACAAATGATATAGAAATAATGAACAGAAACCATTAAATTGACTGTGAGAATCCACATAAATGAGTATAGGGCAGGATGTATAAATCAGACTCCATAGTGACATCACAGTAGTTAGTGTAACTGCAGCCATCAACCAAGCCGGGGCAGAAGCATCAGCTTTATCACCAGAGCACAGCTGATCAGTTACTGTAAATAGGACGATAACTGAACAATGAACAATGGGACCGACGGCACCGGACGGGTCAGG